>NW_008584636.1:57718-109481 GCF_000691845.1 Merops nubicus | reverse complement strand
GGAAAGAAGTCTTTGTCTTCCAAACGGTATGTCCACTATGAAGGGATGGCACTTGCAGAATATTGAGTGCTTTTCAGCTAATAAAAATACAAACAAACAAACAAACAAACCCTTATAAGGAAAGTTGAGCAATCTATTTACCTGAGGTCTTAAATAACTTCCTTACTAATTTGAAAGTGCCTGACAATAAATGCAACTACCTGGGGATGGTTACTGACTTTCTCACGTCCAAGCAATACTCAGGTAGGCCCAGAATTACAGCATCTAGGACTGAGTCAAATCTGTTCTCCTAACTAGCGGATCCATTCCTAGTTCTGCTCTTGTGTATGCACTGAAGTAAAACAGAATCTGAAAGGAAGCCAAAGGACTGAGATGGATCAATGCTTGTGTGTGCCATGCTTCATACAAGAGCTCAGACTGTACAGCATTTCTAGGCTTCTCTATCTTCATAGTTTCCAACTGATATAAAACAACAGAGACCAGACAGCATAATTTGTTTGCTTAATGCCTGCCTTTCAGCCCCTTCTGGATCCATTCGTGGTAGCTAGAACAGCAGTGAAAGTTGTGATATTGCCTCGACTGTAGGCATGGAAATGAGCTTGTGCCATGTTGTGGTGTAGCAAGGATATTCACACCACCCTGCTGACCTCCCCAGGTGTAAACCAAAGTTACCTTAGTCTTAGCAAAGCAAATTCTGTGATTGCAAAAGCTGTTTTCAGCTGATAGTTGATATATTTATTTGCTTTTGAGTTAAAAATGACAAGAAAATATTTCTGCTGGCCCTAGCACCAGAAAACACTTATTTTTCTTATGGAACCTATAATTTGAGCTTAATTTGACCTGACAGAGTCAACTGACCATGCAGTTACTTGGCACCTGCTGAATGCCTCCCCATTAAGCCAAATTTACACTAATAAGCAGCAGTCATTACCATTCACTCTCATTAGATTAAATCAGTTACCTGAGACACCTCCCAGTAAACATAAATCTTGATATGATACATTCCAGTTAAAAGCCAAATTCTTTCTCATCAGTTTTTACTCCTCATGTCTTTAAGGTCCAGCCACCCACCAGGCATGTTGCACATGTGTCTGCTGGATGCTCATGTGCTGCCTTTCTTGCTGTAGATCCTTGGAAGGAGGAAAAAGAAAACTGTTTGCTGCTGACATATGCTTTTTGGCAACCTCATCTGTGCTGCCGTGCATGTTGGGGAGCAGAACTCCGGCTTTATTCTTCCCATCCTCATCATGTGTAGAAGAGGGGGATCAGTTGCAGAGCCATTTGAAGCCCTCATATTCCATTTCCTGTGTTTTTCATTTGTTCATGTTCTGTAAAATATTTTGAGTATATTTGTTTCCAAAAGTTTTGAAACGTACCTGCTTAGACTATTGTAATATTTTATTTCATTTTTAGATTATTTTTGTTACCGTAGGAAATGCTAGAAGTAGAAATGCATAACATGATTTATACAGTTCAAAGCTTTGTCATGTTGTATTCTGTCATGGCACGATACAATTGTTAAAATATTAATAAAATATTTTATGGTTTATTTGTCTTACCTTACTGTAAAAATAATTAATTCAAACCACTACATAGTACAGTTTGAAATACTGTCTTTTCCAGATGAATATGTGCCTTTGTTAAATGGCAATGACATTGGCTGACAATCTGCTTATATTTTATTTTGAATGTGTCTCCTGTTTACATTGAAATTAAATGGTTTGGCACTTTCAGCAAGAGAAAGAGTTAATGTAAAACTTGTCTTTTGACACAAAGTGGAGGTATTTTGATATAGGAAACAAATATTTAAATGTGTTATGTACCAACTGCCTTAAATGATTTAAAAATGAAAATAAAGTAAATAATAAAATAATGGAATGTTTCAGCTATCTTTAAGTTGATGTTGTATCAGAAATAGCAAGGAACAACTATGACTTAAAGTGGCAATAAATTTTTATTCCCCCCCCCAACATTAAGTCCTATGAGAGGGAAAAAATACTTGAAAGCATTAGTTAAGGTGCAAAACTTTGTCAAAAGTGTCACCACATACTCAAATAACCTATAACTTTTCCAAAACACTTTTTCTTCCAGGTAAAGATTTCCAAACGCCTCCAAAAAGGTTCCCTATATCCTCACACAGAGCTAGAACGTGGCTTTTTACTTTTACTCTTTACTATTGTTCCTATTTTTCTATTCAGCCATCCAGTTTTAGCAGTCCACATCTAATTTTTTCCTAGGGGACATACTGGGGTTTGCAGTTTTTCTCCTTCAGCTGCTCAATGAACTGTTTTGCGTTGCAAATACTCATCTTTAAATCAAAATACATCTAAGGAGATGGTTCACGAGGGTAGGAACAAGCAGCTGGAATCAAACACTCATAAACTGGCCACGCTAGTGCAGGAGGGGATGTGCAGAGTCATGGTCACACTGTGACAAGCATGTGGATTCTAGTGCCAGGAAAAACTGTGGTATAGAGTCACAGAACGGTTTGGGTTGGAAGGGGCTTTTAAGGATCATCTAGCCCAAGCCCCTGCTGTGTGCAGAGATATCTTTCACTAAATCATGTTGCTCAAAGACCCACTCAATCTGACCTTGAACACTTTCAATGATGGGGCATCCACAACTCCTCTGGGCAACTTGTTCCAGTGTCCACCATCTTCGTCATAAAAAAAATAATAATCTTCCTTACATCCAATCTAAATCTACCCTCTTTCACTTTAAATCTGTTGCTGTGAGTATTTGGATTTGCAGAGGTGTGGGAGAGTTTATATCTTGTGTTCAGGGTTCCTTGCACACACTTACTGAGTTTGAAGAATTTTTTCAATTTATCCAAGAATTCCCATGGGCTGACTGGAAGTATACTGGTCAGACATGCACTAAAAAAGTACAATACCTCTGAGAAACCTTCAACTTAATGATATGCCATGGGCACTATTTTGTTCCCAAGAAGCCTTTGATGTAAACGCGGAGGCCTTAGCATGTAGATGTTTCTAGAGGCAGCCACCATGTCTTTGCCAGGTAATCAAGCAGTTCAGAATGACAGACTAAGTCTCTTCCCCAGTGACCCAGTTATCACACAGGACCATAGTAATCCTACAACTAAATACAGGCACCACTTGTATACACAAGTTTTAATCCTTTCAAAATTAGCAATAATAATACCTGGCTCCTAGCACATTTCATCAAATCTCTGAATACTTTACAAGAGATCAGTATCCATCTCACAGCTTTATGGATGATGAAACAGAGGTACCACAGGGCAAGATGACTTCCCCCAAGTCACCCTCAAGGCCAGCAGCAGAGCTGAGAACAACAGTTCAGATCTTTCTGGTGCTAAATTTCCCACCTTCTCAAATAAACCAAATGACCTCATTGTCATTTTTGATTAATAACCCATTTATTGTAAACAATGAATGGAGTATTAGAACAACACAAATCTGTCACTTTCATCTGTGGTGGATTCCTCCTAGGCTGCCGTGAAGTGTCCCTGGAAAATGGCCTTTTTTTTAATCCAAACGTGTACCCAGGATTAAATTCTTTTTATGCAGATATTTACTTTTAGATATCTTCTCTCTCGGTTGTTAGTGAATGCTTAACTTTCACAAAGGGTCAGAAAAGGTCATCACTATAAAAAAGCTTCGTATAAACTAACAACTCCACCTCGGTCTCTTATTTAAGAGGAACAATGTATTGCAGGAAAAAAAAAAGAAAAAAAAAAAAAAAGGTGATGTTCTATTGCAAAAAGGGATGACAAATCTATTTTTATTCTAGCCTGCAGCATGCCATAAAAAAATTATTTTTTGAATATGCTGAATGACATACACCCATAGACATATCAGATAATTTACCCAGCATCTAATGGGTGTGATAATGATCTTACATCCTCAGAAAAAAAAAAAAAATGCAGCTTTGTTAAAGCAAAGTTAAGCTCATGCATATAACACAATTAAACTAAAAAACCTACTCAGGTTCTAAAAAGAAAACATTGACAGGCATGGAAATTTCCTGTTAATGCTGAATTCAAATTTTTTAAATGTAAAGGTCAGGAAGTTCATTCTTTAGGTTCTACAATCAATGACAACCCCTTCCTGCCCAGCATCAGTCTCCACCAGACATTTAGCTCAGAGTAGACAAAGGCTTTAACTTGGCTTTGCAAATCTAGGGTATCACAATTGCCCATGAACTTGATTCCTAGTAACTGCCTGCTTGTTTTGTGTTCTTCGATATTCCCAGAATCCCCTTAAGAGTATGTCTTGAACTGCTGGAGGCATGGAGAGCCATTTTATCATAACAATATCTCCCAAAATGTCTGGAGAAAGGGCTTTCCAACTATCTTTAGCAAAGAAGTAGAAATGCCCTTTGTGAATCAAACTCATTTGAGACCCATAGCTCTGGGTCTCTTTGACTAGAAAGGGACCCTTCAGGATCCTGGACTGACCTGGAGCCAGTTACTCTTTTTACATCTTCTGTATCTTTATGTTGAGCTCTCTAGACCATTTTGGATCATGAGTTCAAAGGCGTCTTTTAAGTTTCCAAATTACTTGCTTAGCTATCTGTACACATTGTGGCTGTGTGCACTGACATTCTGAAGGATAAAAGGTGAAGTATTAGTAACAGCTTCTGTCAGGACAGCAACTAAAATATGAATACACTTTTGTGACCCTCGTGTGATATGAAGCCGGAGAGAATCTGGTTCTGTGATCTGGGTGACAATTATTTGGAGAAAGTGGAAAAAGAATCATGCTGGTTTGGGAGCCTGAACCCCAGAAGTTCAAGGTCTTTATATTTGCAGGTTTAATACTGTTTTGCTTGTTTAGTGCATTGCTCTTGAAGAGACTTGAATGATTAACAAGTTCAGTTTAGAGCAGCACGATGTCACCTTGGGAGGAGCAGGAACAAAGGCACTGAAAGTCACACCAAGGAGAGTACTTGGTGTAGGGTGTTGTATGCATTAGAGTTACTTAGATAGAAGGAACTATATCCAGTCCTATTCTAGTTTCTCAGAGTCCCCACCCAAAAGTGTTTTGTACTGCTACAGCTGTCTGATTTGCAGACTAATCAGACAATTTGGGACATGGCTGGACCAAGTAATTTTCTTTATCTTATTTCTCTACTAGTGTGCATGAAATGTATATGACTTAGAAGAAAGTGTATTGTTCAGAGTCCCCTTTAAGGAGGAGGGGAAGAAGAAAAGAAATAAAAACAAACCTTGACAGTGCTGAGCTTTTTAAAATACTTCTATTTAATTGACAAAATAAGTTATTTTTAAATGTTGCCTTTTGTGAAATCTCTAGTTTTCCTTCAAGCTGTGTCAAGTGGCATAATAAAGTTGCTGCAGACATGAGAGGTTGTAGAAATTTCTCCCAGCTTTTCTTTTCCTTTGTTTAGCAGCCCTGGGCGCTGTTAGTTGTGCTCATTTTGTAGCAAAGCTTCTTGCAGTGGGAGGGAGATGGTGGGGGAGCACTTGTGGAAGGAGAAAATTAAAATAACAATGGAGTCGTGTCGTGAGGTGCAACCTTCTGCCACTGACTCAGCAGGTTCGTGTACATGTGGGCGATAGTCCATAGGACTTGTACTGACCTAGTTGACTCAATCAAAGAATTTGAAAGAAAATATTACTACCAGCTTTCAGACTTCAAGGGGTATTAAAAGTCTCTACCAAGATTGTGGTCACATTGGACTGGAAAAGGAAGGAAATAAATATAGAAGTAGAATGTGAAAGAGGGATTTGAGAGAGAACTGTGGAATAATCAGGAATGCTCTTTAGTATTTCTCATTTAAACATCTCATCTAAACAGACATTTGTCCTAGAGAAAACTAGTTTGAACTCATAGTTTTAGCATGGCTCAGTGTGTGAAATTTTTCTCCAAGAAATAAGTTCTTCAGTTGCCTTATACTTTAGCAGAAAATACAAGGCAATGCATACCTCTTCTCCATACCAATTAGACGCAGGAAAAAAGTCAGGCAGGTCATCTGGGATGATGGAGCAGTGAAAAGGGGGCAGGGATGTTGCACAAGGAAATGAAACAAGCACATGGTATAAGAAAAAATCTCTGACCAGTTTGAAAATATGTTGAAAGAAAACACCAGGAGACTAGAATTTTTTTGGGGTAGTCTTCTTATCCTGCCTCCCTCAGTGTCCTGGCTTTGTTCCTCTCGGATCCTGTCTCGCTCCTCTGCCTCTTTCTTTTCTTCCTCCATTGGACTGCTATGTTGGTCTGACCTTAGCAGGAGGCACAAGAGACAAGGAAGGGAGTTTGTCCTGTTCTCTGAAGCCAGACATCCATCTCCAACAATCCTAAGCTGGACTGCGAAAAAAGATGGAAATGCAGCTGTCCTAAGTGGGACATTTGGCCAAAATAAGCATGGGTTGGTATTGCTGTGACCTTTAATGCTGCTGGGGTGCTGCTCATCCATTCTCCCACATGTGCATGATTGGGGTCAAGGGAAAGCGTGAAGAAGGAAGATCATCTACATGCCTTTGTAGGCAGCCCACTTCTCTTCCTCACCTCCACAAGCAATAGGACAGCCAGGTCCTGCTGTGTAATCGCACATTGGTGGGCAAAGACTGAACTCTTGCAACATTGCATTTGGCAGTGGTTTTCCAGAAAATAAATTTACTTACTCAACTTCTCTTCCTAAAAGTTCCTATTCTACCTTAAGAAAATTGTCTATAAAGGCATACACAGTATATATCTGCCTGTCTCCTCGTTCAGAGAGGATGTGTGAGGGACGACATGAGATATGTGGGAAAGGGGGAGGAAGAGGAAAACATCAGTGTGACTTTATCAGCATGAGTTTAAAGGGAACAAATTTGGATTAAACACAAAAGCAATTTGGATAAGGGAGAAATGAACCTTTCATCAAACTTAGATTCTTTTTAGCTGCACTTAGACTCAGTTCTGAGCTTTGACTTGGACACCTAGAAAGCATAAAGAGATAGGTTTGTACTGAGCTATATTTGTAAGGTTTTTATTGCAGCTACCAAGATTAGATGTTTTTTGTTTTTTGGGGTTTTTTTTAAAAAAAAGGGAAAGAAAAAGAGAAATATTGTGGAAATTACTAGGCTTCTAAGGAAGCGCAGCCAGTGGAATACACTTATCAGCAGATTGCATGCTTTGATTTGGTCTGAATAAGTTAGGTGCATAAAAAAAAAATTGTGATTTACAGATTTATCTGCAGTTTGCCTGTTTTATAAGGTTGACTCATGCACAGCAGATTAGATTGGTTTGGAATAATCACCCTGGAAAGAACAAGTTGCATCTTTAAATGGTCTCCTTTAAAGCACCACTGTATAACACACAAGTTAGAACTGAACTCACTGTTCATTCTGAGTATGGCTTGCTTAAATGTACCCTTCAGTTCATTTGAGTAATGACCCAAAGCTGGCCATTTCTCTTCACACTAATTACTGCTTAACTTCCCTTTTTTGCAAGTGTATTTCAGTCTCGATTTTGCTTCATTGAGATGCCTGTTATGAGGGAGCATTTCTGATATCTACAACACTAAATTTGGCTGTCAGAGGCTCAGGCTATTGTTGTTCTTTGAATGAAAACCAAAACATTTAAAGCTGACCTAGTATTCTGTAACGTGTATACACTTTCCTCTTTTACTTTCCCATATGAAGTGGATTATTACTACATACACGTACCTCAGACTTTTATACATCCTGGGATCCCTCTAGCTATTCCCTGGCTTCCCACTTCAGCTACATTCTTCCCCTCTATGCTGGGTGGCCAAACGACTGCATTTGTTTTCCAGTTTTTCTGTTGAAATGGCTGATTCCTGGACAGACACCCCAGAGACTGTAAAGAGGGACCTCCAGGACTAAATGAACTGGTTTAGCATACGGCTGAGAGCTCAAACCTTGCCAGTCACCAGCAAGTTCCATTCTTTCTCATCCCACTTTTAATATCAGCATTCTTGGAGATATCTTCATTGGCTCTGAAAATACATGCAATCTGTTTCTACTAACAGGAGCCTTCCACCAGGTCTCCTCTTGTGTGTTTGGCATGACAGAAATGTAATGAGGCATTGAGTTTCTTCTTGAATTTGATAGAGTAAGCTGAAGAGGCTTTGTATGATATCACAGAAAGGAAATTATATCCCTTTTATTGCTGCTTATAAACAGACTTTCCATTAAAATCAGAGCCACTCTGACCTGAGAAGGCCTAGGAATTTAGAGAAGAGCAGTTGTGTAGAGAGTCCTGAAAGAGAAGGATATCTGCTTGGGATCCAAAACATGGCAAAGTTGGAGCCTGGAGGTGGAAGCAGTACATGTTTGTAGTCTAAACTCCTGAGCATGACAACGTAATTGTGACAAATTCAAGTCCTGTATTCAAGGGATTTCTCAGAAAGCCAGGCAGCCTCACCCAGTCTGGATAACATTTTCCCCCTAAACTACAGTGACTTTTAGTCTAAATATTCAAGGAGACACACAATAATGCCAGCCTAAAAGCCTTGCATCCTGATTGTCTCTTAACAGAAAGAAACTTGTGAGACAAGACTCACCCTTTGTGCCAGATGGTGAGAGCTGACCCCTGGGTGCTAGAAACTTTGACCACCAATAACATGCATATTGTATTTGCCCACAAACAGGTTTTCCCTATTTGGAAAAAAAAATCTTTTATATCTCAGTATTTTCTGCATTTATAAAGTTCTTTTGTTAATGAAAAAGCTCCAGCAAGGGTTCACACACTCTTAGAGTAAACACTCAGTGCAGGTGAGGACCAGAGGTGTACGCGTCTCTGAAGCTGCCCTCTTCAGTTTTCACTTTATCAAATAAATTAAAGGTGCTTCATCTGTACTTATAAGTACATCATTACTTCTAAGTGCTATATTATTATTATCGAAGTGTTCTTACACTGTCACAGAAAGACCTTGACATGCTGTAAATAACTTTGTGTCTCGCTTTGATACTACATAGACTCTTGCAATTGTGTTTATTGTCTGCAGGCATTATGGATGCCTAATATGAAAGAGCTGGAGAGCTCACACTCGAAGTGAATGGATATACATTCTCTTTCTATTCAGGCGGATTCTCTACCTCAAGGAATGTTTGATACATCATCTTGGGCTTTGGGACTGAAAGGGCTGAAAGGGAAAGGGAAAAAAAAAAAACCATACACTGACTTTCAGCGCTTATTTTTCTTCATCATCCTTCAGTAAATGAAGGAGAGGTAAAGCATTATGGAGCCACCAGTGGCTAAACTTCAACAGCTTCTTAGGTTCAGGGTGCATGCTTAATTATGAGCTCACGTGGGACTTTCTCATCACTAATCTTGTACTAAGTGCTCACATGGTTCCTGGAAGTTGCTGTCCTGAGCTGGCCAAGGCAGCCTGCAAACAGAACTTTAGATATCATAGTGATTTAGTATTTCAATATCCAGACCAGAGGAAACAAACAAACAATAATCATACTGCATAAATGATCCAACAGTGGATCAAACTGCCAAGATACATTAAAGACCATACTTTAATCTGTGAATTGAGTGTCTATAACTCTAGGAAGACAAAATCTGTGACAGCAAAAGAGAGAATGCTCATAAGCGTGACTATCTGGCTATGGAACAAAATAAAGAATGGACAAATCCATAACTTCATCACCTTTCAGAAAGGCTTGAAAATTTTACTTGGCCAAAGACCCTCTTCCTAGTATTGAAACTTTCATCTCTTCACAGAACTGAAGCCAGAAACCTAATGGAGCTTGTAAGAGCCTTTGTTGTATTGCATGTTGTTTGCGAATCACTCAGTTATTGAGAAGAATAATGGCAATATAAAATCCCTAGAAAGAGAGTTTGTGTTATTTCCAGCAACAATAAAATTTTTACAAGACATTCTACAATAGTCTCTAAATTAGAGTGGAACTACTTTCCAGCTATTGAAAACTCAGATATATCTAGAGGTGACACAGAGTCCTTGCACCTGTTTCTTTCACCCATCTCCGTATCCATTGCTGTCTAGTAATGGCTGATTTTCTCTAACCATCCTCATGTTCATAGCTTCCACATAAACCAGCCATTGACAGAGGAAAAGACTGAAAATATCAATAGCATTGGGCGTAAGAGAAATATCCATTCTAGCTTTATATATAAATCCATCCTCCACGTTACATCAAGAAAAGGCTAGGTTTACAACTGGTAATGATAAAAAAAACCCTCAGATGTATATATACAGAATAGGAAAGAAATTGCTTAGAGTGACTTCAAGCTACCAGCTCTAGAATAACTTCCCAGTATAGGAATCATGGGCAAAACCTCCAGGCAATTAGTTTTCTAATGAAGCTTGATACATACAAGAAGAGGATTATACAGCTTCACGGCTTGTAACTGGGGGCCTGCTGATGACCTGCAGGGTTCCTTCCGGTGCTGTATCCTAATTTGCAGCTAGGTTTGTTTCTGCTCAGATAGCAGAGCCAACCCAGGGCTCAGAAATTTGGCTGGTTCAGATCCGCTTTCCTTTATCAAACAGTGGTTGCAGAATCTTTGTCGTTGCTGAGATGTGAGCCAGGGAGAAATCCCCTTAGGAAGAAGAAAAAGTCCAATGTGCTTTCACTTCTTACTTACTGTCTCTGTGGGTCAAAGGTACTCCTAGAATCCCTGCCATTGGAATTTCTTGATTTATTAGATCATGGTTTGGATTGCAATTTAACTAACATAATTAGTCTAATTCCTGCATGTCTAGCTTTAAATGCTGTGCCCGTCACAATGGTATTTGCACACTTTGGTAATACCAGAGTTGAAAGCTAGAAACCGTCATCAAAAATACTGACTTTCGGATGTCTCTCCAAAAGGTGCCAGCAGTTTATTAGAATGTTTGCCTGAGGAAAATTTAAGTGACACCATTAGAGTTTGGTAGCTCTCCTAATCATTAATGTAAAGAAGTATTTCTATGTGAATAGAAGATGAAAGTAAATCTGAGCTGTACTGAAAGTAGCTGAAGTTTTTGGTTACGTCAGACAGAAGGAAAAATTATGCTGCTCAGAAGTATATTGATCACACTAAATAAGTACCTAAAATATCACGCTTTTCAGAGCGAACAGTTTAATTCCTTGCGTTAATGAGGTACAAATCTATGTTCCAAAAGACTTCAGTAAATTCCTCTGTAATGCCTGCTACAGTTATGGTGGCTTTTTTTCAGGGGATTGAATGGGGTAGAGTGCAACCATCTGCATGGCCTTCATAAGTCTATCGAAAATAATTTTAAATTTCAATGGCAATGCACATTATATGATCACCACCACCTAGGCAATGACATTAGTTGCCATAGTAACCTCAGGTTGCATCATTAAGAATTTTAAATGTTGACAGTTGGGAAGCATAGCTTGAAACACTGGGAGAAGAGCAGGAAAGAGGCAGGCTTGAGAGAAGTGTACAAAGCAATCAGAGGGCTGAGTGCTTTTTGTTGTGCCAAGACTGGCTGGGGGAACAATGAAGGAAACCGATGCATGGATATATCAAGTGGCTTTTCTGTTTTATTCCTGGATCATTGAAATGGAGAGGAAAAATTCTCCAGCTTCTAATTCCTACCTTTTTCTAGTCAGAAAGAAAAGCAACATGCCTGTTTGAAACTGGTTACTGATGATGTCCTATCACATTTTAGATGAGATAGAAGCGCACGCCGCTGGCTGGGGAACCACGTCTGGCTTCTCTGGAAACGGTGGTGTTTGTAAGAGCTTGATTATTCTGACACCCAGTTTGCTTGCACTGGTGTTGCTTTGCTGAATCTGATTACTGATGCATTATACTCTCCTTTAACCAGGGTGTTTACACCACTGCCTTTACCGCAGCATAAGGTGGCCTTGCAAGTATTGAGAATATCCAGCTGTCATTTATAATATACCTTCTCTTCATCAAATCCATTTTCAGCCACTAACTTGAATGTTCACAGGAGCAACACAGCCTTTAGAAGTACTTTCCATCTAAATTAAAAGTAAGGAAACCCAAATTTTGTCCCAAGAATGAGTGATTTCTGTTCAGACATATTCCTGTTTGATCTCTCCTTCTGTAACCCTGCTTTTCCCTGGGAATTTGTGGTGAAAATAGTGGAACGCCAAGATGAGAGCCAGAGAGAGCTGAATGAGGTGCTCATGTTGCAGTGTTCAGACCCTTATGCCACCCCGTCCCTTCTGGCTCTTTTGCCTTCAAAATCCATAGCTGTTCCTAACAGACTTTGAAAAAGGATACTGGAACTTGAGCATTTATCCAGGAAACTACTCTGGAAAACCCTGAAGGAAGTCAAGTGCGGCAGGAAAGTTTCATGTTTACATTCTTTTAGTTATTTTACAAACATGAGTGCGATTATATTTGAATGCTATAGACATGTAAAGGAAGATTCAAGTTCCAAACACAACTTCTGGGTAAAGTATGAACCCCTCATAGTTTGCCAGGGCACGTCATGCCAGAACCTACTTTTAGTCTTCCTTTTTTTATTTTTTGTGTTTCTGCATCTTTCTTTCTATCCCTGTTCCAAATATCTGGCTATAGTGCATCCTGGTGAGTAGGAATCCCTCACCTAACCTACCTGTAAAACTTTCCACACATCAAGGAAGGGACAGAAATATTGACAGGTTAAAAATACCAGGCTCAGACAACTGCACTGGCTACAATGAAAAATCTAGTACCCAAAATATGTCAATACCATATCTCCCATACAGTTTCCTGATACAACCTTACCTTCCATTTCAGAGGATGAAGTGCCCTACATCGGAAACACCTGGTTTAGCTGCAGATGTCAGGCTCCTACCCCCACATTCCCAGCTCACAGTAGAGGCAAGGCTCCCTAGGTATGTCAGTGTCCATATGCCCTCAGGAAGGTTTAGACACTATTCCAGCCTTGCTCAGAGCTGACTTTAGCCCATTCATTTAGAACTAGAGTTAAGCATGCTGTTGGATTGAGTTAAAGAGTGCTCACATTCTTTTACCAACTCCTGTAAAAACTGGACACTTCTGCTAAAGGTTTATGGCAAAAGACAGACCCTCTCCTGAGATGTCTGCACAAGTTGTTCCTGTAACCAACACTAGTCACTTCTAGTCCTACACAGCTGAAGTCACACTTTATTTTGATGCTTTAGGAATATAAAATACAAATTTCCACCCATGATTTATCACTAATTTGGGATATAAGAATCTAAATGGGACATTAGACAAGCATATTAGTGCAAAGCCTAGCTGCTAGGAAATGGCTATTAGCAATTACCTTTAAAAATATATTTTACAGCAGATATGCTCATCTTGTTGAATAATCAATGGCTGCACCTCTGTGTTAAATGTATTAGCATATCTATAAGGTGCAAGTGCATTTTCATTATAGAAAAATGTACTGGATGGCTATTTGCAAATTAAGAATAATCACATGGTGAGATATATTAAGCAAAATGGAATTGATAGTAGCACTGATGTGTCACATACACTGCTATTGGTTTCTGTGTTAGAAAGTATATTTCTTTGCTTTTTTTCTGTTTACCACACTAAATAGGCTCACAAGCCAATTTCCACAAGTTTCTACGAGCATTTCTACAAGTCCTAATATGGGGGGAAAAAAAAATCTTCCTTGTCAGAATTAATTCATGACTTTAGAGTGTAAGTACTATAGATTACAAACAATTGAATCAGAAAATCATGAATTTCATGCTATTCCTACCAGAAAAACGCGTGTTGTGACTAAGCCAACATATTCTACCATAAGCACAAATGTGTAAGTTCACTTTAATAATTGAAGACTTAGATGAAATTGTTCTGATTAAAGACTAAAGAATAAAACAATCTTATCAACTGTTTGTTGGCAATAATGGTTAAAGTTTACCATGAAAGGGTAATCTACAGTATGAAAATATGTTTATCCTCAAATTCTGCTTCAGGATTCTACCAGTCTCTGGCAGTAACGTGACTATGACCAATGGCCACATTGGCACATCTCATGTCCCTGTCCAGAAGCCCCCTAGACTATGCACAGCACCTCTGTGAGATCTTCAAGCCTTTTGTCTCCTAAGCCATGATTCACAACTCCCATGTCCAAAGATCACTGTGAACGTGGTCCTTCAGTTGGACATTTTGAGCCCACTGCACAGGCACATGGATAATACCACCTTGTGGACACCTAAAAAAGCAGGTCTCTGGACATGAGTCCCATAGATCCAAGCATTTAATAGCCTAGCCTTTGTCTCTAAATTGCCTTGGAGGCCAGGTGAGAACACGTCCTGTCTAGTCTCTGCAGACAACTATTCAAAGGAAGTATCCTAAAAGGGTTCATAGACACATTTTCATATGAAGAGGCAGGTGGTTTCCCCATAGGCCGAGTAAGCAAGTTTTTTCTTTCTTAGTTTTAAGGTTGTGGTTCTTTGAGGAAGGGTAGACTAGACTTTAGGGTTCTCTCCTTGACAGCAACCTCTCTCTTGCCATTTGCATTTGACAACAGAAAAGCGGCAACAAAGTAGTAGGATGTGGGCTGTTTTTTGAGTTTTTTTTTTTTTTTTTAAGGGAGAAGGATGTATTACAACACGTGAATTAGGAGCTATTCATAGGAGCTCTAAGACACTGATGAACAGTCTCTTGATATTACTGCATCCCTTCTAGCACCCTCTGTACATGTTTCCTACTTGCTGCTCAGACTGAAGCAAGCTTTCTTTGGTATTTGTACAGCACCTAGCATAATGAACCCTCACTTCATGGACCGTGATCCTAGGTCTTTCAGCAAATAACTCAAGGACAGGCTGAAGACACTTTAGCTGGAAAGACTCTCTGTTTCCCAGCACCATATAATAATTGTCATGACTTGTAGCTGCAGGTATGATGAAAAGTCCTTGAACCAACTATGAACATTTAAAGGACACCATGAGGGAGCTGAGAATGCAACTAACTCCATGTGGCCACTATGGTTACTGAGATAATGCTGGATACAGGATATTAGCAGGAGGGAAGCACTACCAGCAGTGATATGTGTCATTTGTATGGCCCATGAATGTCAGTGCCACTGAGTGGGAGGAGGGTATCCACTTATCTCAAGGAACAGAGATATTGCAGAAGACAGAAGCTCATGCACACACATCTACCATGGCTGACATGAGTGCCAAGATCATGGAGATTGACAAGTGAGAGCAAGGAGTGTGAACGGTGATCCATCATTAGGCTGAAACCCAAGAAGCTCTTGTAAGGGAACTTCACATGAAGCTGTGCCCCATCAGCACTGTGGTGCAGCAAGCTTAACTGGGCTTGGTGTTCTTCTGAAATCCAAGATGACATTTGGGGTAGTGTGAATGATGCAGGAGAATGATGACCGCCCAGATTTTTTTTTTGCCAATGCCAAACTGACAGTGTGGATGGTCTTGCCAGAAGCAATCATAGGGAGTGATCTAACAGAGAAGTATAGAAATACTAGCAGTAACTAAGTTGTCTGAACAGACTCGGTATTTGGGCCCTGACACAGGAACTGGAGAATTGGTTCAGCACTATTGCAGAGAGCCAGAGAAAAAAAAAATGCAGTGTCAGGAGAACAGATGCATCTGAGGTGTATGGCTGACCCTGTTAGATACAAGCATTCCTGAAACCATCTCAAGCTGTTCCAGGCAGGAGAGCTCTGGTACTTGGCTCTGCCTTGGGAAGACAGTTCAGTTCTCACACTACTTTTTTCAGTCTGTTAATGGAACTGCTTTCCCAGGGTGCAAGAAGTACAAGGCAACAGAACATAATAACATGTATTAGCAGTCTCTGATATTAATAGTACAGATTGTCACATGATATGACAGTGATTAAAGTAGGCATGGATGGAGGTCTCCCTTTCTTCTGGGAGGCACTGTTCCCCTTTGGAAACAGAAAATAAACACAGCCCTTCCAGAGCATAAATGCCAATAACTGTGAAATTTTGATTAAATAATAGATATGTGTTCAGAAGCACTTTTTATAGTATGTGATTAAGAAAGATAACTAGACATCCTTACAGCTATAATGATAATAATTACCACAACACATAAAGTGTAGAATATGACACTGGAAAGGCCACTATTAACCTTTCCAAGGGTTGGTTTTTGGTGCGTTTTTGACACTATGGACAGCAGTGTTCAGAGAACTAAATAAAACTGTAGCTGTGACAGTTCTTTCCAGCCATTCTCTGGTATGTTAGAGAGGAGGTGCAGAGGAGAGTGAAATATCTTCTATTCAAAACAGATGTTTGTTTAATATCAAACATCTGGGTACTCTTAGAAAGACTGTTTTGCTAAGACTTCTGCAGTGCTCAGTAATTCAAAAAACTGACAACAGTGCTTCCCTCTTTAAAATTAGGCTATAAATAACAGCTCCTTGCCCCAGACCAAAGGGTTTTTAACTCCTAGCAAGAAAATTTCATGTCTCTAAAGTGTGATGCCATGTTGTCCAGCAGATCACATACCTTATCAAATAATGCTAATCTGTGAATCCCACATTATGACATCTCTGTGCCTTTCAGCTCTAGATGAGAATTACAGGCCATACACTATTGATCATAAAAACTGAACTGCTATCTTAGATCTTACCAGAATTACTTTGTGTGTAAGGGCTGAGTAAATGGGTTGGCAAGGGCAGAAAATATCAGCTGTGATGGCATCAGGTTTTCTAATAACAGAAGCAAGAATGAGTAAATTCTAGGAGTCTAAACATGAGACAAAGCAGGACATGTGAATACAGTGGATGTGTAATATTGGTACAAATCACCTTAAAGTTTCCTGTGACTGAAAAAGGGAGCGAGTGTTCTGGAGCTTTGTAATCCACCTGTGATAGAGGCTGGCCTTTGCAAATTGGTTAAGCTGCAAACATGCCACCGATGTTCAGTTTGGCTTTTAATATGATAGAAAAGTCCCTATTAGTCAGAGTCTTCACAACTGCAAAAATTATATAAGGGTGAGAAGATGCCATTATATTAAGTGATGGCATTGCAATGTAATAGATGGTGTGAAAGAAGGCTCTAAATTCTGGGTCAGTCCTCTGTAGTGTCCTGCACATAACACAAGCAACCCAGTAGTCCGAGCTACTCAGGATAGTGTTCATAAACACATTAATTAAATCAAATTGAAGTAAATTAAGTTAAGCCAAGATTTCTTCAACGATTTATTACTGAATATGCAATTAGCTGGAGGCATTTGGAGTAGTTTTGTGAAATCAAAGGCTGCACTGCAACTGAGAGTAAGTTTTCAAGCCATCAGCTCATTAATAACAGAAAATGAATGTGCTGCTGCAAGGCACCAAATCAGAAGTAAAAATATGGAACTTGTTACTCTGACTTCAGGAGTAAATGTTACATGTTAGAATACTTCTAAGTTGCTGTCACTTATGCCCTAACTTCATTCTTTAAGATGAAACACAGACCTCTTACACCCCAAATTGTTGGTCTTTGGGACAGATTAAGAAGCTAACAGGTCCAGCTATTGGGTTCAAATCTTTTGGCAACATAATTATTCCTGATTTTTTAAAATTATATTCCTTAGTCTCATTCCTCTCAATTTCACTATCATTTCTCAAATTATTCACTTTCTGTATTGTGCTGGATGCTTCAAAAATAACTGGAATAAATGTATATTAGCCAAAGTCAGGCTAGAAGAAACCTGCTGCTCTCATCCATGCCACCCTGGGAAACATGTACTCTGGCATCATGACCCCTCTGTGAAAGGAGCTTAGAGTTCAGTCCACAATAGCTGCCGAAAGGAGCAAATAGCAGAGGCAGCAAAGTATTCTTTAACCAGAAGAGCAGGGCCTGACACTCTCTGCAGGAGAGAGTAACTGTATAGGCTCAAAGGAAAAGCAATTTTTCGTTAAACGTCTGTGGGTGGCAAGGATTGAATCCACCATTCCCATGTTAAGTCTGTAAGAGTGCCCCAAATATCCACAGTCCCATGAAACTTTTATCCTAATAGGAAGAAAATTTAAACCCAACTGACCCATTACTATCTGAACCTCACCACACAGAAACATAGCAGGAGTCCATCCCTGTCCACCCTAGGATTCATTTTAATGTGACAGCAAGCTTATGAGGTACAAGTCTGAAGTAGACTTCACCTGTCTTAGAGGTAAAGAATCATCTTCCTCCTCCTCATAGGTATTTTCTGTTGATGTATGCTACTTGTAAACAGGAAGCAAAAATTCAACTCTGTGTTCTATCTGCAGAAAAAGGTGGCTTTCCATTAATTTTTGGTTCACAAAAATTTTTGTTTCTATGAAAAGAGGACTTATGATTCTCTAATTCAGCTAGATGCATGTAGACAGACTAGACTTCATCTCACCCAGTCCAAGCTGTCAAATATAAGCCAAAATCCACATTGGCCACATCATGTTTATGAGACTGTGTCCAGACTTATAAATTCACCTGAGCATTAGCTGAGAGGAGCAGCATATTTTTCCCTTGAGCACGCTGACTTAGCAAGAGAACCATTTAATTTCTGAGCCACAGATTTCTTTTCATCCTTATAGCTGGGAATGTAAAGCAAAGCTCATCTGTATAGACATGGACCCTACTTCATTTAAGGTTATGAATTGTCACCTGTGCTGCTTCCTTGCCTGTATTGCATTGAAATCAGAAGTAACAGGATTAAGGAATTTTGCCTTCCCATGACAGCCTCTGATGACTGAATAGGAAATGCTAGGAATCTCAGGCAGGCCCTGACAAGGCTGCACTTATTTCATTATTTTGTTAATGAACTAAGTTCTGTTATTAAACCCCAGCTTAGCTCTGCCTCTGGAGTCATGGCATTGCAAGTTTTACCTTAGTTTAATTTGCCAAGGAAATTAGTTATGGTGTTCTCCAAGTTCGTGTGTGTGTGCTCATTTCTTTTTGTAATATTGGAACTCAGTGGCCAGTTTCAAGCAAAATTACACAGGAGATCCTACCAAATATACTTTTGATGAGTTTTGTGGAATTAGTTGATCAGATAGAGGATTAAAACTCAAATTAGTGCCCTACTATGGAAAAGGATGTAAACTGAGCTCACTGGCATTGTTAGACACAAGCAAATCCAAAGTGGTGACAAATTTCAAATGTCATTAGTGAAGAAGCTCCAGTCAAAGCTCATGTCTCACTAGCTTGGGACAATCCAAGTTGAAGACAAGACCAGGACAGCAGCATTCAACTTCTGTCCTGCTCTGAACTGCTTGGCATTTGTCAACCAGAAGTTTCCTAGGCTCCTGGAATTTAGAGGGAAATTATCAAAATTATAAATAATCACCAGACTGACAACTAGTGATGTTCAACACTTAAAGTTGGCTTTCTGCCTGTAAAACTACACAGCCATACAAAGAAATACTGTGAATTTTTGTGATTCTGCTTTTTTCCAGATTTAAGTGAAAAGATGCATATAGCTTAGATGACAGAAGGAAACCCAGGTAAAAATAGTATCTTGACTTGTCATAAAAACAGGGATATGTAGCCTACCTTTTTAAAAAATGAAAGAAACTGAGGAAAACATGGAGAAAGTAAAAATGAAAGAACGGCACAAAATTTGGCAACCAACTTTTGTGATGCAAAGAATTTGACCTTACTTAGAGAGTGGAAGGGAGATAGAAGAGCAGCTTCTGGACATGGGAAGAGATAGTGAGAAGACAATTAATCCATGATGTCACAACAAAAAATAACAAGTACACGCAAATGATACCTTGCTTTGAATACAGCATAATCATACCCTGTACAAAGCCCTTTGTCTCATGCTTCACTGGAAACTCTGAAAACACTAAAAACAAAGCCCAAAAAAGATTAAATTTTTGTCCCAAGCTTGATTATTGGTAATACTTATCTGCCCAGTGCCTTGCTCACTTGCACAACAGTTGTAGTCCAATCCCACGTATATCCCAGCAGGACATAATAGGATACTCATCCTGCCAAAGGACAGAGACTTTCTACTCCCATGTACGTATGTATGGGTTCCCCTTGCTGGTTTGGGTGCCAAATGTGTGCTCCATGGTGCCATGTTGGGAGTCTCCAGCACACTCAATTCTCAGGTTAGGCGAGCTGATCTCAGTGAAGCAGCCCTCTGCTGTTGCACAGGGCCTTAGATAACTTCACTGTGATTTGTACATGGAATGAGGATGAAGAAGGTAAAGATAGCAAGATCTGAAAATACAGAGATGACTATAGATTGGAACATGAGTGGATTAGTAAATCATTAAATTATTCCTGTTACAATGCCAGGGAGAGGACTGTATTAACCTTTAAGTGTACTGCAGAAGCAAGGTGTATTATAAAATGCATCATGGTCAAGGAAAGTGATGAATTACATCATTTATCAAGCATACATATAATTTATTTTTCAAATATACAATGATGGTGATGATTATATTATGTACTTATGAAATGCCCCTTGCCAAATCATCAGTGCCTATTTGCAGAAGTGCTTCACAGATAGCTTTCAGACAATACAAATTATATTCAGGAGCCAACTGAAGTAAGCTGAACAAACTGGATGTATGGCAAGGATTAATTATAAAGCTTTTTTTTTTTTAAAATTTCACTGTTCATGCACCCACGAGATGCCTGACAAAGCACTTTTTCATATTTTACAAAGAACACATCACTTTTCACCAATACCATAAGCATACAGAAGCTGCTCTGATCTCCAAGAGTGGAACATCCAATATGCAGTCAAAAACCTTTTAAGAGCATGTATACAGACTTTAGGCAGGCTCTATTAAAAGCAAGGCCTGAGCAATAATTAGTAAAAGTCAGCTTGGAATTATTTTCATCTTCTCACTGGTCTCAGTTCTGACCTCCCTGGAAGAAATATTGCCACTGTAAATACTGGAACAAGACGACCTCAAGCTGCTCTTGACATATTACAACTGATTTCCTGTTTTGAACTCCCTGACATGAATGGAATTGGCCATACGCATTTAAGCTACTTTTTGAAATTTCTAAATCAGAGACACATTTTAAAAGTAAAACACACACGTACATGTACATACGTTGCCACTAGTGGTAGAAAAAACTGCCTTTCTTTCCAAAAGTTCAACATGAGACTTTTCTGTCTCCTTCAAAGGCTAAAATGTCCACAAAAAATATATCACTTTTTGCCAGGATGTAACATATCAAAGAAATTGTACAGATGGTTTCCTTAGGCAGAAAATGGGATGGATGGATGGAATTCAGCCTTCCATGTTCTTTGCTGCCCCTCAGGTCAAATTTCAGCCCCTGAAAGTGTGTGGTACTGGATCTTATTGTCGGAAGGATAGCTGTGACATAGGATTTCCATGCTTAGTGGAAAGGTTTTGTGTTGTCTAATCATGAAAGTTTAATAGCTGAAGATCCACATAACCAGATGGGCATTATTATGGCTGAAACATGTACCTGACATGCAAAAGAATTTGGGCAGCATTTTTTTTGATTGAAAAGCATCAGCATTTAACCCCAGCCAGCAACTAGGCACCACATAGTCATTTTCTGAGAAAGACAATTGAATGAGTAAAAGTAAGAATATTGAGAACAGCTTAATAACTGGAATTAAAATAATGATAATAGTAATAAGTTGCAGTGAAAAGGAAAAATAAAAAAGATAAATAAAACCCAAGAAGGTCAAGTGATGCAAATGAAAATAATTGCTCTCCACCAACTAACTGATACCCAAACAGTCCCTGAGCAGTAGTCCCTCACACCAGATGGGTGAATGAACAGAAAGGGTCTTAACTCTGTAGGCACAGTTCAATAATAATGAAAACATCGCTGTATTACCAGCACTGTTTCCAGCACAAATCCAAAATACAGACCCCTTCTAGCTAAAACAAAGAAAATTAACTCTACCCAGCCAAAACCAGCACAAAAGGCAAGCCTAACTTTCACAACACTCTTTTGCTAACCACTCGTCCCAGTAGTAAGGAAAGGCCATTAGTAGTATACATATGGGAAAGACCTTACCATCCTATTCCAAAGTACATCAGGAAGATATGAGGTGGCTAACCACCAGAGAAACAGAGCAACGCGTTCACTCACAGCAAGTGGTGCAGCAAAGAAAGGAGAAAGCTGAGTCAGAAGCCAGGCCATGGAGGAAGGAATATGCCAGCCCATCAGTCCAATTCCAATCGTATATCAATTGCCAAGGAAAAGCCTCATTACATATGCACTCCTCTTTCTGTCCTGATCTTGTCCTGCTGTCACTGGGAACTCTACTCAGAGTACACAGTCAGGGAGCCCTTCCAATGACCAAAAACACCACACAGTACCTCTACTACATAGACAAACTTCCCAACAACACCACCACCAGAGCCAGCTTTTATGATGTTAGCTTGGAGGTGGGACACCTGATGTTAATGCCAAAGGCAGGGGCACCTAGTGGTGATCTCCTAATTGGCTCCCACCCAAGGTTGGCCAGACCCTGGGTGAAAACCAGTCAGGAAGGTCTTTCCTGTGTGGCTGTGGACATCATCCATATGCCCACCCTGATTCAGGGCTGGGAGTTTAAACCCCAGCACTTCAAACTTCCTTTTGAGAACTCCAACAATTTAAAAAAAAAAAAAATATTGTTGTAAAAACCGACATAATTGTTCATGACTGGTGAGCTTGCCAATTTTAAGGCCATTAAGTCATTGATAAAACACCAGACCTCCTGTGCAGCAGAAGTCACAACACCCCAAGCTGCACAACCATTCCACTGCCCATAACTTGATTTTGTGCCCAACGTGCTCTTAACAGGACACCCCAAACACGTGTTCAGCAATTGGATGTTCTGATATTAGATAGGAATTTGCTAATATATATAGGAGATATGTTTGCATATATATATATATATGTGTATACACACATACATACATAGATGTCAGAGTATAAGCTCTATCTTACATTAATGATTTTCATTTCTAATAACATGAGTACTGCCTGGGTTGATCAAGATGGTTTTCTGACACAGCTGGATCTGAAAGGCTTCTGACCCGAACCACCGTTTTGGAGAAACCGTGAGGCTAGTCTGGATACAGACAGATTCCCAAGACTTGGGTATTTGCTAGGAACAGTCCTGGACAATTGACTGTGTGAGATTCTAAAAATATCACGTAGCATCAAACTGACAAACTTTCCACTAGGGACCTGCTGCTCCCTTGTCTAAGATATTTGTAACAAAACAACAACATCAACAACAACAAACCCCTACCCGAAAAAAGACCTGCAGGGATGACTAAGTTGCATCAGTTCTCCCAGAGGTATAATGTATACAAATCAAATCAAAATATAAATCATTCCACCCTGTTGTGGGGTTTATGCACAGTTTCTTTTAATAAAATATGCAAATATTTTGCAGTAAATTGATTTCCCAGTTTCAGTTCTCTTATCTCCATATTTATTATTCATGATTCTTCTACTCCCCCACTTGAGCAGAAGGAAAAAAAAAAAAAAATAGGGAGAAAAGCTGTGTAGAGTTCACTTGCTTTTAGGAACTAGCTTTATTATTGTTATTATTAGCACAATTTTATACTCCTAGGAGTGAAAGATAAATGTAGATATTATTTCTAATCTCAACCAAAGCTAAGAGGTAATACAATGACACTCTCTTTAATGCAAATCACTGCAATAAATGACTACATAGCCCAAGTACTCTACTGCATTACAAATTGTAATGAAAGTTTGAATTGCTGAGCAAAATGACTGTTGTTTAACCTGTGACCAAGCTGGATGGTATCAGTTCTGTTGTTAAAGGTGTACACACCATGACTGCACAGGAAATAAACCTAAATATTTCAGGTATCTAAAATTGTTGCTAAATAGGGTTTCTGGTGAAAAAAAAAAAAAAAAAATTTCTTTTTCCTACAGGAAAGCAAGCAGGTAAAATTGCTGGTCAGTTTTATATTGCGTTAGAAAATGTATGTAATTGCTGGATTCCATCACTACATGGTTAACAGGTTCTGCAGCAGAGAATCAGGACTGATCAGCCCTGGTGCACTGTTCTGGTTGCTGCTGCTGGACATCTCTGTTGGAATAAAAGACAGAAAGATGAGGGAACTGCTGAACATCAGGGCGTCAGAGCAGGCACAGCTCCCCACATGCCAGGAGAGGGTCAAAGACAAAGTAAAGAAAAGGGAGATTGAGACTTTGAAAATAATCAAATGTTAGGTTTCAGTCCCATATAGAGAGGACCCTATCACACCACAGGTAGTTTAAATATAACTTATTGCAAACATGTGCTCAAAGTAGGATCCATTTTTGCCAGCTTTACACAAATGGAGCTATTTCCAATTTAATTAGGCATAATGATTTCTTCCCATTAAGAACCTCAGTGGATTATAGGTCTCATTTTTTAAAATGTGTCTGTGATTTAACAATCCAATTGCCTTTTGAAGGTTTTTAAAGTTTTATTCCTTTACAAATAAACAGCCAGGCCTGCACATATACCAATAGGAATTATAGCTGAATAACAAACTCTGAAGGAATACAAAGATTTTTACAGATATTCTAGGTTTGTTGGACTGGCTCAAGGATTAAACTACATTTTATTCTGATAGTGTCCTGCCTTATACAAGTGTAGGTGACAATAACCATGACTTTTGATCTTTGCAGAAACAACATTTTCATCTAAAAATTCCTCAGAAGAAAAATTCCCAACAAGACCCTAAGGTTGGCTATTTGTGAGAAGAGGGCTTTGCAAGGTTTGGCCCAAAGCACTGAAGATCAAATTCTCTCTCAAGTCAAAGAAATTGTGTCAGCACAGAATCTGGCCTTAGGTATCAGCAGTGAAAAGAGACTGCATTGCAACCACATTGGCATTGCAAATCAGATGGGGAAAGAAGGAAAACTTCACCAAAAGACCTTAGATTTCTTTCTAATCATTCCCTTTCTTCTCTGCCAAGAAACTGATGGGGTTTGTCTCTGCGTTTCAGCATCAGCTTTCACCTGGCATAAATCCCCTGCTTTAAATGGAATGGCATCATTAAGCTAATGTGATGACGTGAAAAGTCACACTCCTTTCTCTGGAAAAGATTTGCAGGTTTATTTAACAAAAGAATAATCCTCTTCGTAGCCTGACAAGTTATTTACCGTAGGCAAGGTTTTTTGATGTTTACTTTTTTGACAGACAAATAAGATTTTTTTTTTTTTTATCAGGCAACCTGACGCATTGCTAGAAATTATGACTGGACATCTACTTTGTCTCTACAGTCTTTCTCAAAGAGCTCCTAAGGTTTATCTTGTCTGCAGTGGTGCACACCAGGTCCTAAAGCAGAGGTCAAGCACGGCAGCAGGTCAGGGAGGAATAGGCTCCAGACTGCTGGATTCCTGACTGTGGTCAGCTATTGCTCACTGCTGTTTGGCTACACCCAGTACAGAACTTATTTTATTATTATTTTTTTAAGATGTAAATTAAATTTAAAAAACTCTGCAAAAGAAAAGTCTGCTTGGAAAAGTTTGTTCATGTTGCAGAGTATTATCTGTAAGTCCTCCAGCTAGCCTAAAAGCCTATCCCACTGCTCCTTGGGATTTCTAGTGAATTAATAATGTCACTGATGAATATTCAAAAGTAGGCAGCTATTGTGCCTCCAAGCACATAATTAATTATTCATTACACATTTTTATTCACTGAATTAAAAAACAGAGGGTGCTCTGGGAAATGAAGTGTACTTCACTGCAGGGGCATGAAATTCTACACTGCCCCTTTAAGGATTATTACTCTGTATTTATAGTTGCCAGGGCAACATAAATGCTCAGCAATTAGATCATGGGTTGTCCCAGAAGACTGATGGGATAATAAGCAGTAGTCAAGTATTAAGTTGACCCAGTAAATGTCCCACATGAATAAACCTGGGCTAGGACCACAGCTGGCATCTTTCAAATAAAACTTTTACATTAATATAGTTTAAAAGGTGCATTTATCCAGGAATTGAGCATGCATCCACAGTAGGAAGGCTGTGGAAAGGGCTAATACCACTTCCCGGTGGTGGTCCACAGGCTTTGTTCTTCAGGCTGGGCTTCGTGCAAAGTTAGGAGCATATAAAGCTTCTAAAAAGATCAGAAGAAGAGGGGGAGCCCCATGTTTACCTCATAAAAGCAAATGCTCTGAGTCAGTGGAAGGTGGTGTTTTTTCCACTAATTATTCTGCAAAACTCACCAGCGGGGGAGAAAATCAGTGTTGTTCTGGGCTTTAAAAAAACAGGTATTAAAATTTGAAGAAAAAAAAAAAAAAGGTGCAACTATTTAACTGGGTATGCTTTTGCCATAAAATCAGTTTAACAGAAGAAAAGTGCCAAGAGAATCCCTGTAAATTATTACCTGCAAAAGAGTCAAGATACTGAGGGCATTTTTTCTGGACAGTAAAGAGTGATCTAAAAATATCAAATGGAAAGGACCAGAGATATTCTCCTAAACTGCTTATTTTCAGTTTTGTTTCAAATATCAACTTCAAATTATTGCTGGCTACTGGCCATCCCTTCTTCCACTGAATTAATTTTCTGTAAATCCTTCCACATAATTTCAGCAATTTATCTTTCTCTCAAAACTATTATCAAGTTAAAAGAAAAACAAACTGTGAAGAAACCTCCACACACATTATTCGATTTTTTTTCCCATTAATAATTTTACTTACTTTTTAATTTAATGCTTTCCACTATTCCCACTGGTGACACAAGGTGATGGTTTTATTGTGCTTTTAGATCACTAATTTTGTAGGGGAAAATGGGAAATCATAGGTTATCTCTACCTGCAGACACTTGGCTATGCTAGAGCATGAAATAGTTCTCAGTTAGAGATACAATAGTGCTTTCTATAGTTTTGTAATACAGGGGGGAAAAAATACAATTCCCAGGAAGTATTGTACATCCCTCACTTTAAGAGAAAGACACATTTTATCAGAGAGTGTGTGTGTGCATAGATTTATCCAAACATCACATTGCCCCAGACAGTTGAATGCATTTGCTCATTCATTAAAATTATGTTTATATATATAATGAAATGACTGGCTTTGTAGTGAAAATATTTTAAGGAAGAAATTCAGCGCTTAGACACAATTTTTCTGTGATAGTATTATTTGCCAAAACGTCCCTAGCTTTCAACAGACTGAATTGTTAATTATGTGGGGCATAATTCTAGGTGGCAAACAGAGAAATGTACCTTTCTCCTAAAGAAGAAAAGGAGGGGTACCGTAAATTGCTGAGGGGGCAAGCATGCCCAGACCACTTTGTCAGACACTGGGCAATGTGGCTTTGGAATGATGAGACTTATGTGCTTAAAGTTAACTATGTGCTCAATCATTTTTATGTGATCAGGTCCTGAGAGCTGAACAGCTCATCAGACTGAACTCTAAGTCTTGTTATGGGTATGGGTTGCTCCTGTCATGTAGGGTAGGAACAGCATCCTCATGTGCTCAGGCAGGAATTTGCTCAGGAGATGGAGCAGGAGCGCCCTTTAGCATAGCCAAAAAAACCTGAGCTGCAAGATTCAAGGGCATTCACCCTGTCAGGGCTCTCCTCCACCACATAACTAATCTGTGGGGATAGCAAACCCTAGGATATGTCCTCTGCTGCTTTTTTTACTTACTGTTGAGTCCTGTGTGTATTTCCCAATGACAAGTCAAGAGGTACATGAGAATATTTCTAGGTACAAAATATATTCATTTTCATACTTATAAATATGGATGTGGTTATATTTTATATATGTGTATACAGACACTAAAATGGAAAATGTCTAGAGCAAATTAATTCGGTTGCATTTGTGGATTTGAAATATCAGCAAAATATCATTTCTAGCAATTATTTTTAGCTACAGGTAAATGACAGAGTACTGGCTGCTTCAGCAGCTTGTATCTGTTTATTAATTACAAGAAGGCAAAAATTTGACAAAAACAATTGAAATTTCCTTCATGGTGTTCTGAATCTGAGTATAATCTCCTGCAGAACTGGCCATTAATTCTCCACTTAGACATAGTCCACAAGAAACTTGACAAAGATCAGCTGCAAGGGATGCATCTGCAGCATTCTGGTCTGGTCTGTTGTTGCAGGAAGATACAAAATAACAAGCTGGTGGGGAATCACTGTCTTGCTTAATGGTGAGAAAAATTAGGAACTGTCCCAGTTTGCAAGACCTAGCAAAGAAAACAGCATGATCAAATAGAGATCTTGATTTTGCTGGAAGAAACACGCTATCCAAAGTTCAAAGTAGGCTCATATGGAGAAAACCAATGGCTGTACTAATAGCAACACTGAAGAAATGGGATTTACAAAGCTATAGCTTTGACCAGGTAAGTTATCTCCAGTGATTTCCCAAAAGTTGCATCTTAGCCTCATGACCTGGTAGCTCTCACTCCAAAGTCCCAAGCTCAGCGCAAGGCAAAGAGTAATTTTCACCAGTATTTCTAAGTTTCCTTGAAGAAAGGATGGGCTTTGGTGATGTACTACTGGACTGCAAAGGTCGGCATTGAGTTCCCTTGGTAACATTTGGCTCAAGACAAATAAAAGCCTACATAGCATATGAGAGGACCTGGATGAACTGGGGGTATCAGAATATTGATGTGCAGGTGAGTACTAAAGGGTCACCCAAAAATGGTAACAGTAAGGTCCACCTTAGCAGTTTTCTAGGCAAGGTAACAACAATATCTCATGCTCTTATCCAAGTTTTAAATTAAGAGAAAGACACACACAGCTCTTGTGTTTATTTACATCTTACTAGCTCCATGGCAGTGAGATATATTTTTTGCCCATGGTCTAACCATTACTGAACACTCAAAATAGAAGCCTTACATTTGTAGGAACAGGAAAACTTCCAATCTTCTGTAGGACTTGAAGTAGCTGCCTTTAGCTGATAATTCATAGAGCTCTGACAAAAAAATTATCTTTGCTGGGAAAGTCACTGAAAGAAAACACGAGTGGTTTTGCTTTCATTAGAAATGTGGAACTGGTCTCCACAACAGCAAGCTCTGCCACAGCGCTTCAGAGCACAGTGACAAAGACATTTGGACAACCACCTGTGTCACTAAAAACTGCTTTAAAATTCCTTTTACTATTAAATTATGCTGCATTCATCCCTCCATAGAACAAGCAGAAGGTGGAAGTTGGTGAGAGTGCAAAGTGCACAGACTGCATTTGGAGGAAATTTTCCGCTGCAGGATGACAGGTCACACTATCAAGCATGGTACATCATGCATCCATCATTTCACCTCTCTTTGGCAAGTGATTGCAATGTCAAGCACCCCGCTTCCTGCATGCAGAGTCTGGCCAAAGAGTTTTTTAAATACGTATCAAACTAACTATTTTTGTAGGACCAATTTCCATTTTTATTCTTAACTGCTTGTAGCCAGGAAAGCCTCCACATCACAAGTTCTCACCGCCTGGGCATTACTGCAGTGACTGTTAGTAACAGCTACACAGAGGCTGTCCGAATTCCACACTAAGTGGAAGTGTCGGTGTGCAAAGGCATCAGATCTTAAAATCAACAGAAGCGAGTGGCTTTTTTAGCCACCAATGGTGCACAGAAGCCAATGGTAGGTTTCCACTGGCAGCAGCAGCACTGCAGGCACACCTACACCAGATGTGGCTCTTGCTCACCCAGTGATCAGAAGCTCTGCGTCAATGACACCAGCACCTGAACTGATTTGCTTTCAGCAGCACAGTGCAAATAGAGTTAGAACTTTTGCAAGATACTGCACTTCAAAATGTGGATACAGGAGCATTCTGACAATACCAGCACCATGTGTCATTGCACAGCATCAATATGACTCAAAGGATTAATCCAAGGTCATGGAGGAGAAAACTGACAAAGCCAGGATGGGAGAGAAAGATTTCCTAAATTCTCATGCTGTGTTTAATTCCTCTGTCGCTCCAAACAGTTCAAGAATTTAACCAGACAGGTTAATGTGGGGTGACGTCCATGCAGATTTGCTCCATTGAATGTAGTCTTGATTTACAAAGCAGGAGCTAGCACTGGGAAGATCACACCCCACAGTCACTGGGTTATATGGGTTAAAGGAAAAGAGCTTTTTGAGATGCACGTTTGCCTTCTAGGGCATCCACATTGCACCAACAAGGAGAGGATGGAAAGAATAGAAGTAGGCAATGAAGTTAGAGAAGAAGGTTAAATTGTGCTCTATTAAAGCAGTGCTAGAAAAATTATCATGAAGGTTTCTTTACATCCCAGACAACCCAGGTCAGTCAACCTAATTCTTATAGTTAATCAGGAGCATTTGATGAAATCTTCTGTTGAAGGAATCTCCTACATGACTTAACAGATCCAGTAAAATCTTTTGGCTAAATATATAGAGATATATGCACACATATATTATGTATATTATGTGTATTAGGAGATAATAATAATAAAAGACATTTAAAATCACCTGTTTCAGGCAATACAGCTATACTAGACAGTAGCAAAATGAAGGAGGAGAGAAGAAAAGAATGGGAAAAAGAACTTGTCTCTCCCAAAAGTCCCAATCCTTAATTACAATACACAGATAAATAAGGAGACAGGCAGACAGGTAGGCAGAAGGGCACAGATAAAAGGGCATGTATATTCAAAGGAAACATAATTACCTGCTATTCCCTTGCTCTATGGAAAAAAGTTCAGAGTTTCAATACTGACAGAAGCTAAAAATTGATCCATAGAAAAATGTTCACTTCACTAGAGGCTGCAAAAGAGCCTCAGCAACTGACACAGAGGAAACTTGTTCTGAATTCCTTCAGGCGAGTTGGAAGGCAGCTCTGACTTGAATAACACAAGAGGCCTTTGAGGCATACAGATGCCCTCCTTTCTGAAAAGTTTTTCTTGGAAAGCAAACTTCCTCCTCTCAACTCATGCTTGGCAGAGAGGATTGCAGTCCAGGCTTGCTGTGCAAATTGTTTCATTCCACTGTCAGTGGACACAGCTCAGCAAAAGTTAACAGCCTCTTTCCTGCTTACAGCTTTTGATATCACACACAAGTAATCATCCAGTCTGCCCCTTCCTTCTTTCAGTTCTTAATCTCTCTTTCCTATCCATCCTCGCTAAATTCTCCTTCCCTCCTCTGCCTTCAGACAAAGCCAGCCTGGGAAAATGAAGTATTTATTCCTTTCCAAGCCCTGTGTCCCTCTAACACAAAGGATTCAAACACATCTGGAGGTGAACGGATTACAGACTTTCATCTACGCTCTTCAGCGTAACATGTGCTATTAATCCCCCTGCCCCTCTCCCCCTAGAACTCTCTGTGGGACAGGGAATAGCCCTTTCTCCATCTTTCAACAACACTCAGCAAGATGAAATCCTGACTGAGCCTTTGGGTATATGCATACTTAGCAGTAATACTAAGATGATTTTAAAAACTCCACTGGCTGAACTGGAGGACCCAAGGCTGGGGAGGGAGCGTGCAGCTGGCAGGGCTCTGCTGGCCTTGCATGTGCTCCTGCTTCTCCTCCTCTGCTCAAGCTCAGCACTAACCTCCTCCTCCTAGTTTTCTATGAACAGGGACAACTTCTGTAAGGCAGTATTAGAGGTTCTTCTCTTTCAGCCATGTCCGTATTTTCTTTAGAGCAATAATTAAAACAACATATTCACCAGCTGGGTTATTTTTTTTCCCTAGATTTAATCTGTTCAGGCTCTGATTTACATATTAAAAGCACTAATTAGCCCCTCAGAGTGTCTGAGCACGGATAGTGCAATAACTGGTCATGTAGTCACTAGAGAGCACTCCCTAGTGCTTTTGGTAAGATCTCATGTATACAGTCTCAGTCTCTGGATGGCAGGAATGGCCATGTGTAGAGGGTTGTCTGCTTTGTTTCATAGCATTGAGGGACTGTAGTGCAGAATTGCTTCATTCTTGCATTTTTTCTTCTCTTTGAAGTGTTGTGTTTGATCTGTCTGCTTGTCTATCAGGTTTTCCCCCTCCCCCATTCCCCACTGCGTCATGTGTGAGAGCCCTGAGAGGACAGACCGCCTTTGGCCAATGCTGGTGCAGAAAATTCCAATCCAATAAAAGGCACAATGGCCTTTCTCTCAGCTTTGATGCAGCATACAAATAAACAAGAAATGTGCACTCAAAAAGAAAAAAAAAATTCAATAACCCTCTCAGCCGTTCTTCTGGCTAAGGATATTCGAAGGAATTGTTTAATTTTCTTTGCATGTTTAGAAGTCACCTACAAAGTGGCTCACTGGTCTGGAAGCAGTGTTGCATAGCCCCAGGTGAGAGGCCTGAGTCTGAATCCTGATTGAGCTTGTTGCCAAAGCTGCCAGGAGTTGCAAAGCCTCCAGGGTGGGAAAAAAAGCTTCCTATACCAAACTCACAGGGTTTTGATACTCAGCTTCCTGGAAATGTGTGAAAGCAAGACAAGCACCCCTTCCCCAGCAGTCACTGTGAATGCTCCCTAGTTTTAGAAGATGCAGGAGGTCCCATTACTTCCAAAAGATCCAGGCCTTGTTTCCTCACATGCAATGCTGCCACATGAATCTGATGCTTTTTGCTTGGGCAACAGAAGCATGTTTCACCACATGGCATTGCACTGCATTACCTTGTGGCACCAGGCCCCTTAGAGGGATATTTGCACCATATTTCATCAGTATGTTCCTTTGGAAAACACAACAGAGCAATTCAGCACCAGGCAGGGGCACTTCCCCGTCATCTGAAGAAGTTATGCCATGGGGATAGCTGTTTTGAGCCAAGTCTAGGGAGGAAGCAAGAACAAACCATCTAAATCAGTGCCAAGGGCCTCAAGAGGAGAAGTTGTTCTCCCCATCGCTCCACTCACACATCTTAGATAATCTTGCATGCATATCCTAAGTCCATCACCTGCCAGCCAAATGGTTTCCAGAGCAGGAACTTGTCTTGAACCAACTTGAGTAAGCCCTAACTTTAGGAAAAGGGTTACTGAACAATATTCTTTTTGCTCTGTTTGCTAGCTGGCCAAGAAAAACTAGCTTTGATGTTATGATTATCCCCTAAAACAGTTAAGTCTATGACTGTGACTCCTGGGCACTAGAGGAATGCAAGTACTCAGCACAGCAATATTACAAGCCAGGGAAAGGTGGCATTTAGGTAGATAATAACAAGCCTGGCTAGAAGACAGCAGGAAAAAAATGGGTATTTCTTGAAGTTGTCCTGAGTGAAACATAGAGTTGTGATTCAAATAATAATTTTTGGTGCAATTATGTTTCTTTGCCTAGAGGAGCCCAAAAACCTATGAGGAGTTGCAATACCATAGAGGAAAGAGGCAGATGGCATCTACGTAAGCACCAGAGGGTTTGGCCAAAAACCAAGGGGAAATTGTCTTGGCTGTGCCACCATCTTTGCTAGTTTTTTTCTTCATAATAACACTATATTTTTCCAAGAGTCCCAGTTCAGAATAGGTTTTTTAAAAGTCTTGGATTCCAGTGTTACCAGGAGCCAAAGCTGCAAGAGAGCCCAAGAGGCTGTAAAATTATAGCTTCTAAAACTGTTGACTTCTCTTCAAGTTAAAGAGAAGAAATCATATAGTGGGATGTAGGTCTGCTGACACAACTGTGTAAACCATCCTCTCCTTCCAAGAGAGGCAGATACCTCTGACATATTTAAAAATTTCTTACAAAGAAAATAACTCCACAAAATCCATTTGATTTAAACTCTAAGTTCCCTGAGGCTATCAGAACAGACCCTCTGTCTACCAAGGGAGCTGTCTGACTAATGCCAGCTCTTGTGAGATGCCTCTCCAACCTTTAAACGGGTTGGGAATGCTCAGCAGACATACTGTTCGGATTAGTAGCCTTGAAATTACAACTGAGGCTTAACTATGCAAACACCATCATCCACAGCGTGTGTCTCCATGATTTCAGTAAGAAATATCCAGTCACAGCTGGCCACATCCCACGAAGAAGAAGAGAATGAATCTATTTAGGAGCTTCTCCTTCAAGATGGGGCAAATCTTGTCTTGAATAGATGGGAGCTGATGAAGGTGTTCCAAGAAAAATCTACAGTTTTGCTGTTAAATTTTTGTAGAGCAGTATCTCAGAGAGCTCCAGAATGGAGAAGACCTTCAGTCCTCAAATAAAGGGCATTATTCCTTATACAAATTTCCTTCTAAAGAGTGTGTCTCAAGAATTATTTGTCAGCTCCTGTGATAATCCAGGAAGCTAATTTTCCACAAACTTCCCAAAAACTGAAGCCATATATTTTGCTTTGGTACAGTTCTATAAAATTGAAAGGTTTGGTGGGAAACACAATTGTAGCCATTATCTACTGCAAAGTAGAGACTAGCAAAAAGCTGGAGTTTTTTGTATACGTGTTCAGCGTGGGTTGATCTGCCAGAGAAATACATTGGAGGGCTCCACATAGCCAGTGCTATTTGGTGGCATAAAAACTCCAGGAAATAAAACACCTTTGTGCTTCCCTGATGCACCTACCTTAGAAGCTCATGGTCTCCTGCTTCTTTCTTCCCCTCTTCCTCTTGTGCCTTTATCACCTTCAGCTGTCAGATGAGCTCAGTCCTCCATTCCTAGCCTACTCAAATAACCTTTCCTCTTCTTTCCTGCTTTTTAAACCTTGCTGTCACTCTATGAATGTCTTCTCTTCTTCCTTCTGATTTCCCAGATAGAATATATACGGACTTCCTCCTGTATTTCAAGTCTGCACTATCAGTGTCATTTTCAGTGTCCAGTCACCTTAGTGAGACTCAGCGTTTTATGTCCAGCCTTTTTTGACAACCAACATAAAAGCTGAACTTTAGGAGACTATGAACTAACAGCTCAACTGAAAAGCATGGTCTGTTTCCCATTGCCAAAGTGTCACAGCAAGCTCTCCTTGCATGCTGGGGTAGCAAGTCACCATGCTTGAGGTACTGCTGTCTGTAAGCACATTAGGAATACGTAACTTAGAGGGACAAGGGGCAAGGGCTCATTAAAAGCTTCTGTGATGCCTGGTATAGAAGTAACAATCATCAAGTCTCATTTCATAGCCATCCTTTCGGTCTCCCTAAAGTGTCAAAGCATAACTCAGTTGCCACCAGAAAAGCCACACAATTTCTTGCCTTGAAGCCAGACAATGATGCAAATTTTCAGTTGACTCATGCACTGCATCAATCAGATTCACTGCAAAGCATCTACATCAGCCACCAGTGTCTTGGTGGAGCTAGTCTGAAAGAAGAATGTGCACTCAATGTTGTCCCTGTTCATAGAATGTGCACTCTGAAGCCTGAAGAATGAAAAGGTTTCCTCCAACTGGCTACTGCATGGTTATGCACAGCATATGTGTAATTGGCTCAAAATAAAACTGAGGCTTAACCATTACCACTACTAGTTGTGGGTTAAAACAAAGCCTTGTGCTGATGACCAGGGTATCTTTTTCTCCGGTGTTCTGCAGGCTCATTTCAAGGTTTGCAATGTGAATTGTACTCCTCAGTGAGCTAGCAGAGTAGCTCTTACCAAGCAGGCCAAAGTCCACAGTGCCACATTTTGGTAACAGAAAGAAGTTGCTGAAAATAATTGGTCCTGGCAGCACTCGATTGGTTTCGAAAGCCAGTCCATTAGGTCCAAAGCTCACTGAGTGTTTGGTTGCTCTGTAAACCAGCCACATGTCTGGGTATTGTGCCCAGTTAATCTGGAATGAGTTTGATTTAACAATGTATCTTTGCAACAAGCTGCTTCTGTTAATAAAATAAAAAAAAAAAAAAAAAAAAGGAGAAAAATTTAAATCCTTTGTTTTATCCCAGCTACACCTTTTTCCCTTTCTCTCATTAGCTGTGTGGCTGCCAGAGCCCACAGGTATTCCTCAGGGAAGTGGCAGAAGACAACAGTACAACTGGCTTCTTGACAAGGGAGAGGTGGCCTGCCAACTGCTACCCATTGACTGGAGTGTGTGCTTGGCTCTGTGAGGCAAACGCGGCTGCAACATGCTTTCCCTGGAGAAATCCATCCTCAGAAATCATGACCAGTGATGAAATGTTCCCAGATCTCACTGCACCTTTAAAGCAGGGATGTTGAGCACCAGTCAAAAAAATATGCATTTAACTTATTTGAAATAATAATACTGTGCTTCCTCCCAACATAATTGCTACAGGTTTTTGAAGGGTTTTTTTTTTCTCTGCGTTGAACCTCAAACACCAGTAACTGCACAGACAAGGCAGATCCAGGCTCCGGGTGAATGCTGGCTTCTGTATGGGTTTAAGACAAACTCTCCTTGAGGGAGTGAAGATTTTCCATTCAAATACATTTGCAGACATGCAGCAATGCAACCATTTTACTGCTGCTTTGCTGGATACTTTCTTCCTGTAGGTTCAGTCACCTGTAAACCAGTTCTGTTAACATCAAATATTAACACAGACTCGTGATACACAAAAAAGCACATCTTTTCTAACTTGAAAAATAAAATTTATATTGTTAGAAGTGTCAGATTTAGTCCAGTGACCACAGTCCCTAACCCTTGACAATAACACACTTACCCTGGTGTAACTCCAGGATCACTTCACTGAAAGCAGAGAAATCAAGGGAGTTACTAACTTCAGTGATTTCTCTAAGAGCAGCTTACAGTTGCAATGATTCCACATAGCTTCCAGCAATAGAAGAGACAGAATTTGCCTTCGTGGATGGTCTTGGAGAACACCTGAACACAAACACTGAGGAGCATTCTCGCATCTCAAGTATACAATGTCTCAGCAACAAGGATACTCAGGTTTTGCTGATGGCCTCCATGACCTTGAGAACCAAACAAAAGAAACCAGATTTAGTTTCTCACTCAAGAAGACCCTAAATTCAGTCTCTATTTTTCCCCAGCCTACTTCACCTTGCACTATTACATACAAGTATTGGCCAGAAAATGCAAAACTATCACATTAGTGGTAGATCCTAAAAGAATTAAATGCTTATGCCTCATGGGATATCAACCACTTTTAATCAGTATGTGAAATACTTCTTCACACTAGATAACTAGTCTGAGAGGAAGGAAGCTGGATTTAAATACAACTGTCCAAGTTCAGCCAGCTTAGCCTCAACTCCTGAGCAGTGTTATCAACCCCTCCCATTCCACTCTCAAAGAGTTTCAGGAGACTGCCTACTTTCAAATCCTATAGCTGGTGAACAGGCCCTCACTCCCCAGCCCTCCCGCCCCTTTCCTTCCAGCAGACAAAGTCTGGAGTGGGGAGTTTGCTTCCATCTCTTGGCTAAAACTGTCGCCAGAAGAGACAGCACAGAGCACATATCCCCTCCGGGCACCAGAAGTCCCCATCTCGGTGCAGCATGGGACTGGAGTGGGACGGGGCTGGCTTTTGCATGGTTTCCAGACTGAATTTTCCTTGTGAGGGAGAGGGACGACCGTGTTGGCACAGAGTTACCCTCTTGGAGCATTCTACCCTTTCACAAAGCCCTCCCCGAGCTGTGCATGATCCAGCCCTCCAGGACAGCTCACATTTCTGACCAGATTGTGCATGAGGTTCCAGCAGCCGCCTGGAAAGTCACTCCAGCAATTAAGTGTCGGTAGATTTTTTTTTCTTAAATAGGAAGGATATGGCCCACTGTGCGGGGTATTGCAGCCACCCTCCCTGTCAGGCCGTTTCACAGTAGTATTGTGGCGCCATGGAGAGGAGCTAATTGGATTTGTTGTCACCTCCCGAAGCTGCCAGGAGCTCACGTCTGCTCTGGTTACAGATGAAGACATCACGGTGACAGGCTTAGAGATGGCTCAGCTGGCATCCTAGGGCCACTAATAGAGCCATGTTGATTTAATGTCCGAGTGGAGAGGTGCAGACAAGCTGTTCAAGTTTTCTATTCCAAACAAAGCAGAGATCTGTTATCAGTTGTCTGTGGATCAGTAAATAAACTTCCATGTGGCTCTCACAGCACCTAACCATCACTACAGAAGAATGACAAAGTATTTTAACATTGAGATGGTACGTTTAAATGAGAGCAGCATCTCTATGGTTTATATTGCCCTCAGGGAAATCAGTTAATTCCTTCATACATAAATTTTACTTAACTATGTAATTATGGATGAATCCTATTAGTCTTTAAATTGCTCACTAGTTAAAAGGTGTGTGTGTGTTTTCTACATCTCTTTTTTGTCGAATGTACAGATCATCTGCACTTATGAAGATTAAAAGCCTATTTGGGGATTTTTGTTTGTTTGTTTGTTTGTTTTCTGCTTTAAGTGAAAGCATAGAATTTATTCAAAGACTAGAGCACGATTTCTTTTTTTTTTTTTTTCCTTTTCTGTATAGTACTGTCTACTCAGAGCACAAAACTGGGCTTAGACAGCGTTTGCTTTATCCTCAGCGCTCTCAACTTCTCTGTCAGCAGCAGTCACCCTCGCCCCTGGCTGCGTCCACGTGGTATCAGCCACCTCTCCTTTGTGCTCCATGTTAAGTGGTCACTCCTGCCAGTGAAAGACAACTCAGACAGGACAGTGCCCTTTGATACCCATTTTTAACAGCTCTCAGCCAAGGCTGAATTACAACTGAGTCACATTTTCGAGGTCTCAGCAGCCAATACCACCTCAGCCTTTCTTTCAACAACACTCGGGTCCAACTTATCTACTTCATGCTTAGGTTTCTGAGAGTACCAGTCATCCTGCTCTTCCCACAGCCACATTTGCAGCCAGTTTCAAAGGAGCTCAGCACCTCCCATTTTAGTGCCAAAATGAGACCTTTCCCTTGATGACTCAAGGCAAGTTTGAATAATTCAATCGTGTGTAAGTCTACAGGCATTTATGACACAAGGCCACAGTTAACATCTCTGGTACTTCCACCAGTCCTGTTCTTTAGGAAACCCCATGTTCTGTCACATCCTGAACCTCTGAAAGGCAAGAGCACAGCCAGGAGGGCAAGGTACTTCCACAGTGCCACCAAGGAAATGCATTGAGGCCCTGCCAGCTGCCACCATCCTTATCTCCAGCCAAGGAAAACAGTGACTCTCTCTGGTTTGTCTGACACCTTTGGATCAGAGGATAATTCAGTCTGGCAGGGACCTCAGGAGGGCTCTCAGGCTCTTTGAGGCTGACCTCAAAGCAAGGTCGGTCTTGAGCCCATCTCGGGTTGCTCAGGGCTTTCTCCATTTGGATCTTGAAAAATTCCAGGGTTGTCTGTGCTGTGGTTGTCCATCACCAGCCAGTGGGAGAGAAGCCTAACCCCTGAAGAGCTCAGGTCGCAGAGTTACAAGGACATGGCCTCAGTTGCACTACAGGCTAAGAACAGTATTTAGGAGTTTGGACACAGAGCAACAGTATGTTCTCTGTTTTGGCAATACCTGATGTAAGCCAGAAGGAGAGCTGAACACCCCAGCACACAACTGATAGGCAGAAAATTTATGAATAGAAACAAATAAGGACTCCTCCATTAATACCTGACTACAGCATTTCTCATCCATAGACTGAGGGATTTTGTAAATTATACTGTTATTATCCCCCATTTCCAGGAATTTCCAGCAGAAATGTGTTGTGACTTGCTCCAAGTCCTTCATCAGCCCAGCAGCAAAGTCAGGAGCTCAGATACTGGAGTGCCATTCTTGTGCCCAAACTGCTGACATCCACTTCTTCCTCCTCAGTTATTTCCTGTCTGTCCTTATCTGAAGAGTTGGCAAGGCCTCTGTGCTCCACATAGCACTGCAAAAAACCCTCAGACAAGCCAATCAAGCCAGAAAAATTGGACAGACTGAACATGCATCCTCTCCTCTTCTCTCCTCTCCTCTCCAGTTGTGCCCAACCATTCATGGCCATCCCAAGGGATATCAAGGTGCTTCTCAGCTAGCAAGTATCCATGTCAATCTTGACCAGTCCTGCTGCCCAGTGGCACAGCAGGAGTGCAGTGCCTAAAATGCTCCACATCACCAAGGAGAACATCCTAGTCCCTGCCACAGTGTTGGCTGCCCTAAGAGTGGGGACCACACTGCTGCAAGCAAGGGAGGGAGGTAAGAGTACCCAAGTACCATCAACAATGATGAAAACACAGCTGTTTAACTGCTAGGGCCACACTCCACACACCCCAAACAGACTGTAGAGCCAGTGGGTGGTGGAGGGACTGGGGCAGCTCTGCGAATATACACCAGGGAGCTAAAGTTTACTAGAGGAGAGCAAAGACCTCCTGGCAGCAAGGATCCGCCTCTTTGTGAGGATAGCTGGGCAATTACTTCTCTGATAGACATGTGGAGGTAATGGAGGAAGAGGCTCACTGGAAGGCCATTCTGAAAATTTACAGCTAGCCTTAAAACATAGTTGTTCCCTGCGTGTTGTCCTCTGAGGTGTGGATGGAGCCTCCACATGGTACAGTGAAAATAAAGAAAAGCTTTTGACAAACTGCCTGAAAGTCCAAGCCAGAAGCCATTTTGAGAGTGGTCCAAGGACATAAGCAACAGTGAATGTTGGTGGCTTCCAAAACTTGACTGTTTTGCCTTTCAAGGATTTTCTGTTTTTCTGCACAGAGGGACACAGCTGGGTGAGGATGATAGGACAAGCTTAGACTGAATTCTCCTCACCCAGTGGTGCAACTGATGTCTGAAAGCCTGTGGAAATTCATCCCCTCCTACAAGCTGACCTCTCACACCTCCAAGTTGCCTTTTTCAAGTGGCACTGTGGCCATCTTTTTCTCTTGCCAGGCAAAAAGTTTTCATCTTTAATACATCTTCATTTTTCTGGCACAGCAGGAACTGTACCTGGAGGAAAGCTCTAAAGAAGGGACAGCACTTCTCAAACCTTTTTCTTCTGAAAGGAAAGTTCCTATCTTGTTACCATTGTCAGTAATCTCCCTGACAGTTACAGTCTGGAGAACTTGGACAGATTTTCCCTCTCTTCTCTCTAGGCTCCAGTTCTAGCTCCTTTTGATAATCTTCCCCAAAGCTGTTAGGACAAATAATTCCAGCTTCATCTACATTTCCTCATATTAAATGAACTAATTTGTGTGTTGTAAAGTCACTGAGTAGATTAAACAAAGCCACCCGGCTGGAGATACAGTGCAGTACTCCAGATTTTTCAGGCTAACAGTTTCTTCTGAAAAATAATTCAAAAGGATTTGGACTGAGATCTGGATTAACTGAATTAGGATAATTCTGTCTCCCAAGGGCTGATTGGGACATTTCCTTTTCAGGTATAAGCAAAAGTGTTAGAAAGCAAATGTAAGAACATTATTACTCTAGATGTAGTACACAGAGGAAAGGGCAACAGATAGGGCAGGTAAAATTACTGGTTTAGCTTCTATCTAATGGTCTCTACACCAGCGTTAGACTTACTGAGAGAGCAGTTAGCAGCATAAAACTTGGCTAAGAGGGCAATACACTCCACAATGCTCAGTAAGTAGCAGACTTCAAATTCCCACATTTCTAACGGCCAGGAGCAGTGTGAAAAAACCACAAGCAATCTCTGGAGCAGCAGGTCTCCTGTTACACCAGTATGCAGCAGCAACCACGTTTGCCAGGGCCTCAGTATGCAACAGAGGTCCATACGTCTGTTTGCTGTAGCGTTGTCCTGGGGCTGATCCCACACTTCCAGTGCCACCTTACTAATTCACCTGGCTGTGTCCAACCAACCTCTGTCTTGGCCAAATGACCAGCATAATCCCTCACTACAGAGCACATTTTTCTATCCTTTCACTTGTGTCCACAAAGCCCCACAAGTCTTAACAGAGAGGAATCAACATCTAACCCGAGGCTGTTTGTATGTGTGTCAGCACAGACCCTGACTGCAGCTGGAGTTTGGTTTAAAGGAGTATGACCAAAAGCCAGCTTCAGCAGTGAGAAGGCAGGACGTGAAGAACAGCATCTGAACAACCAAAATTATCTAGTAGCATTCTTTGTACTACAGGATAGCACTTCTAGATAATGTTACGGAAGTTAAACCCAGCTCATTTTCAGCTTCCCACATTTCATTCTGTTAGTGAAACAAAAGACCATGTGGCATCCTTTCTCAGCTGTGATGAATATTTCATGCTTTTCTAGAGAAATTTGTTTTAAAGTATTTTGGTTTGATTTTATTTCCAGTGATGGCTGGTTCCAGAGCTCTGCTGCATGATGCTGTACTCTCGGCTCTCCCTTTCACTGGGGCTTTATTGCTTAGGGCTCTCCAGCCTAGTTTTCTCTTTTCTACCACCACAAGGGACAGGCATCCTCCACCAAGACTAGGACAAGTCTGAAGAGACCACTTATTTTCTACAAAGGTAGTTCAAACAAGTGGGTTAAGATTTAATCACAGCAATAGACAAGTATAATTTATGTATTTACTCCTGCAAGTTTACTGTAGAGCCAGAACCAACAAAGAAGCTGTTCCTCATCAATAAAAATCAGTTCCCTTTTGCCTCTTCCAAATGTGGGGGTTTTTTAGTTTGGTTTGGTTTTTTTCCTCAGATTTAGCAATTAATCCAGTGTTCACTTGGATAAGGTCCCAGCTGATCCAGTAGCCACTGGCTCATCACTATCAAGCTGTCTCTCCAGACATGTCATACCTGTCTGCAAACAGACATAAATGTAGTAACCAAATGCTTGATATAACGGTCAGCATTCATCACGTGCAAGAAGCAGGCTAGGGCAGCTGATCAAAGCACATCACTAAGCATAAGTAGTCATCTCCTAAGGTCTCGAGTGACAACAACTAGTAAAATGAGAATTATGGCAAAGGAAACCAAGCAGAATCTAAAAGCAGCAGCAGAAAGCAGCATTGTGTTTCTTGTCCCATTACATTGTACAAATGTAGATCGGTGGTTTTTTTACAGTGACAGATGACATAAAAGTTGTATCTTTATCCGAGGATCCCAAACCACATTCAGTAAAATTATGTTTGATGTTAAATACACATGATTCACTCATCACCAAAATGAAGTTGTTAATGCCATTTAAGATCTGCAGCGTTCAAACAAGGCAAACGAACATGATATAGCAACACACCACAGAAGACAAAGAATACTACATGCAGTTGTTAGGAAAACAGGAGAAAGTTTTAGCTATGCTGAATATAATTACCTAAATTAGTGGCTAGTAGGAGGACACAGCAAATGCCCCTGTTCTTACAATACTATATGATGTCAGTGCTAAAGGCTGTGCCTCACACAGAAGCTAGCCACAGAGGCCATTCTGTGATGGGGGAGAATTAGCAGCCTCTGGTTGGGAAGAATGCCCTTGTTAAGCACCAAAACCAGTGTCTATTTTTCCCTGGGAGCCTCCTGCCTGGCTACAGGGATGTGACCAGGTCACAGCCTGAGGCAGTGTCACAGCACCAGCCAATTCCAGCTCAGATTTCCTGTGCTACAAATGCTCTACCCTGCCACTGTTGATTATAATCTGTATATCATGGAGAAAATATGCATACATTCTTTATATTTGGAGGCATTAACTCTAAAATGAGTCATCAAGTAGCTTATGGGCAAAATGAAAATGTTCAGAGCCAGCAACCCAGAAGGTGTAAAAGAAACCCCTATGGTACTCTCGCTGTTATTTATTTTAGAGACCACTTCTGAGCAAAGTTCCTTCCTGACATTTCATAGTCAGGACCTCTGTGCCAGAATTCACACTCTCACCTCCAAGCCAGACGGTCTTAGGCTCATCTTGCTTCAGACATCATTTCACACCCAGCACTGACACTGCAATAAAACATTAGAGAAGTGCTGTACTCAACCTCCCAGGGGCAACCTGAGGACACACTAAACTCCCTCCAAACATGAGAAAGATTGACTCTTCTTTACAGAAAAGGACACCTAACTCCAAGTCCTGCTACTCTGAGGGCATCTTGATAACTTTTGGTAGGGCACACGGGAAGGCTCTCTGTGGCCAAGAGAGATCCATGTGTAGCAGCTCCAGCCAAGCTGATTTTTTTCTTTCCTCACTGCTTAGTAGAAGAGAACAAAGCTGGGAAAGGGCAAGGATAATCCTGGCTTTCCTTGCTGCTGACCAGCTGCTCACATGGGGACCAATGCTTAGCTGGTCCCCTTCCCTTGAGACCCAGCTACAGCTGAGGCCAAGCAGCACCTGGGGCCTTTGGTATCTCAAGCTTCATGGTGGACACCCAGCCTGTGTACTGCTGGGAGCCCAGGACAGGTGCCTGCATGTCTTTGGCTTCACCAAGGACACCGACCTGCCTGCACAGACCTCAGTACACCTCCTTCTCTCCCCGCTTTGCTGAAGCTTGCAGAGACTTGAAGAATGTTGCAATTAAACTTTGGTTCCTAGTCAGAAAGGTGAATTTCAGCTCTCTGCTTCACAGCCTCTCCCCCTCAGCCAACTATCCTGCACCTCCAGTATGGGTAACTAACATCTCCCAGCACATGCAAAGTTAAGGTAACAGCAAGGCCCTAAGGAACTGCTCCAATCAGCCCTGGCCAGTCTGAGAGGCTGTTCTTGATGTGTAGGCTTCAGCTCAAAGTCCTTTTACCTGGTGCATGGCCCAAGTCTCCACAGAAATGTGGCTATGACTGTATTATTTCAGCAATGTCAGTACCCTGAACCTTCTGGTAATTATTTTGCAGAAAGTACTCTCTTACACTTTAACAAATGCATACATGTGTATATATCTAATAAGTCTTCTTTGTCCCAGTATTAAACAGAGAAACGTTTGAATGCAACTCTAATGACCTGGCTATGCAAGCCAAAAAAAGTCAGGCCCTAAATTCATATGCTAATGTTTGTATCTGCAACATTAGCATACAGCCATTTAGAAGTAACAACCCACCCACCTAGTACCACACTGGGGGTTTTTTCATGTCAGTAAAAACTCTCAGTAACCTCATTTACCTCAACCTTTCTTTTACTACATCTCTCAATCCTACTTAGTATCCACACGTGACCTTGCATCATGCTATTCAGATGCACCCATTTTCCCTTTGTAGTGTTGTAGTGTCTACAGTAATCAGTAGAAACCTTTAAATCACTCTGCAAACAAAAAGAAGACCATTGCAAAATGCTTCCTTCTGCCTTTACTCTTCAGTGGGTTTCCTTTAGTTCAAGCAAGTGAGTTTGCTTTCAGTAGTACATATATTCCTGGCAATGCTGTTTTCTGTGCTTTGCTGAACTCCTGAACACAGATGTCCCATTTGTGTTTCATTAGTACATCAGCCTCTCTGAGGCTTTCGACCTCTGCACTAGGCAATAATTACCTGGCGCAGACCCATTCCCTCGCCAGCTGGCCTGGGAGCTGCTCTGCTCAGACCAGGGCTCTCTCTGCTGTCAGCCCTTTCCAGTCAACTGGACAGCTCAATCAGCAGAAAATATCAAATATGGTTGTTGTTTAAGCTCAGCCAGCATTATTTCTGCTTGATCTGACAATGCCTCTCTAAAGAAAGATTATGCTTTGCAGGGTTTAGACGCGAGACAGAGGAGTTAAGAAGTCTGACAGGGTTTATTGAGTTTAGAAGCTCTTTTGCAAGAAGTTTGAGCTGATCATGCTCTTCTCTTGCTGCAAGCAGTGTTGTAGATACCTCCCTCTCTCAGGTCCAATGACTCTTTAATTATTTGTACACAGTGGAACAGCCCCAAGGAGAGTGAGAGAGGACGGCCGACACTGACTGTAGTCCTGGGCTGAGGGCGCTTGCCTGGGATGTATTTACATGGTTTGCCTCTGCAAAGCCCCCTCCATTTCCTTCCCATCTCAGATTTGTGTCCTCTTGCACATGTGCATTCGGAGTGGTAGGAATGACTTCACTTTTACAGATTTGAAGAGAGATGTAAATTTGCCTCAACACAGAAGTTAAAATCTTGGAGTCGCTCCTGAGCGCTCCTTGCCTGCTGCACCAGAAACCACAGACCGCAGCAAAGGGAAGCCCTGTGCCTGAACTGGAGCACCTCTGGCCTCCCTGCTGGGTGTAGGGCACGGTAGCCCTCGCTTTAGGTGTTCTCCTCTCTGCACCAAAGGCACCTGTAGGAGTTAAGGGCCAATTTTTATGCAACAGTCATCATGCTTGCTGAAACATGGCAGCATAGATTAAGTAGAGACGGGACCAGATGAAAAGATGGACTAAGTGACACAGAGTCCCAGGCAAGTTTACATTCCCAAGATATCTTTTCAGCACATTTTAGAGTCTGAGCAGCATACAGAGACAAAATAAGAACCACGGGTGAAAGAGGTAAGTATAAAAATGAAAAAAAAGCAGTGTTGCTGAGTGATGACAGCTCAGAGTACACATCTCAGTCAGGCACATCTCCAGTTTGGTTGAAGGAAATAAGGCATGGCACTTCCTAACTTCCCTGGTATCAGCACTGCAAGAAGAGTTTCTGGAGGAGTTGAAGAGTTCAAGAGAATTCCTACTTCTTCTTTCATTACAGCAGATCCACTGCAGTCTATAGCAGCAAAGGAAGGTTTCACAGACTCAAAGATAACTTCTAAATGAAAGCAAAAAACGTAACACATAATGATGATCCAACAGCAGAGAGGTGTTTTGGAGACCAGTTGGTTATGTGACTTCCTACAGAACATCTGTGGAGGGTATTGTTTTCAGTAGGTAATGCAACAGACTTTAAAGGAGATTTTACTTCAGATAAAGGAGCAGGAACTATCTCACCTTGCTCAGAGTCTGCTGTAGACTCTGATTTTAAATATTTTAAAAAGATAGGAGTATTCTGAAACAAAAGGTGAAGCCTTTATTTACAGGAACATATGATCATTATGTGTCTATTCTCAAAAGCAGAAAGGTAGAAATAAGCCAGCGGAACAAGAAGGTAGAGTGTGATAGATAATGTGATCTAGTGGGTCTAATTGAAAAATGGTAGGGTGAGATTTATAATTGAAATACTGATATTGATGAGTTCAATCTATACAGGATAAGAACAACAATAATATTTAGCAATGATGCAGCACTTTTCATCTTTGGAGCTCATTAACTAATTAATCTTCACAACACCCCTGAGAGGCAGGTAAGTATTATCTTTATTAGCACATAAGAAAGATAAATCCGTGATAGAAGCAGAGGAAGGTGGGGTTAAGAGCCAGAAGTGTCTTTGTAGTAGGGAGGAGGGTGGAAAAAAACTCCTTTTTCAGTCACAGCAAGGGGCAATTCCATTACCAGAGGAAGACGGCCTGGCACAGGAAATATTCATATATGAGATCCATCCTTTCTCCCACACCAGAGTGAAAGGCACAAAAGATGAGACAGGAACTCAATTAGTGGAGTAAAATTCATAAAAGGAAAATAAGGTGAGTCACAAGGCAGCAGAATGAGTTAATGCAAGCCAAGAATGGCAAAGGGCAACAAGATACTGAAACTTTGAAATCTAACGCCAAAGCAGTGTTTTTTTTCATGCTAGAGCTGAACTATTGGACTGGATTTGAGTAGGAGAAGTAATAATAAAGACTGTGTTTGTAGATGGTGAAGAATTAGCAGAGGCCTTGTTGATAAAGCTAGCAGGAAAACACAGGAACTTGGCTATGCTGAATGGTAGGCTGGCAGCAGGCTCAGATCACAGAAATCCACATATTAGAATGAGATAATTCTTGACATTTAATTCTCTTATTCTCTCCTCTTATATGCTAGAGAAAACAGAAATATTGAAGGGAACAAAAATAGGAAGCAGGCATAATAGTAATCTTCCAAAGAAGGTAGGAGCTCATGTGGGCAAGATTGGAAGAGCCATGGAGGAAATAATTTGAGAGTTGTCTTGCGTTTTGTGTCTTGTATTGAGGGCCTTGTATTTTAGGAGTCCGAGCGTGCACTGATTCAGTTGGAAATAACAAAACTGCAATGCACAGAAGTTTCACCCGAGATCTGTCTCATTTTGGCGGTTAAAAAAAAAATCACAGGATTGTTTGGCCAATTTGAAGAGATTGCCCATATTATTCTCTGCACTTCCCTGTCAGTAAACTGGAGATAGTTCCAAGTTTAACATGAAATGTGAATTTAGTGTTACTGTATGCTTGCACATTACCAGTCATATATTTTTTTTAAATGTGGAGATTCTCAAACTTACAAATGAGTATTTGCTCAGGCTACGATCTCTATTACAAGGGCTTAAAGGGCTTAACCAGAGGGCTTAAAGTTTGACAGATGACCATAAGGATAAGAGGAGATCTAAAGAGATAATAACTGCTCTCTACAAAGCTTGGCAGTGTTTAGTCTGTAATTCAAAATAAACTGTGTTATTCCTGAAGTTTTTCTACCAAAGCAGGAAAAAAGGCTGGCCACGGTGAGGAAAGCCAGTAGCACAATTAACTACAGAGATAATTAGGAGAGAAGAGACCTGGGAGGCTACAGATTCTCCTTCAAATAGACATCAGGACTCAACTTATCCACTATCTTGTGATAAATTTCCCATTTTAAACCTAGCTAAAGCCTCCTATTTGCTTTTCTGAGAATACTGTTAAAAAAAAAAAAAAAAGGGTTTTTTTCTCTTTTCCTCACAGAAAAATTCTTTTGCATATTTAATTGACATGCAGAAATTATTTCTCACCACCCTTGCTCTTGCACAGAGGGCTGACCTAAGAAAGCAAACCTTTTCCTGGGACACAGCCCAAAGCAAATGGCTTGGTTTGTACCAAAGGGACATACAGCCTCCTAGCAGCCTTCTGGCAAAGGGAAGCCCACCATTTTTTTTTCCTTTAGATCTTAGAATTTAGCTCTTGCACTCCTTTATCTTTTCCAAGTTTTTGGAAGCAAAAAGCAAGAGATAACCTTTTATTTTGACATGAGAGGTGAGGCACTTTCTTCCCTGCATCCTAGTATGGGAAAACAACACCCAGGGCCTACAATTAGAAGCTTGCATAAAAGCCAGAGCTTTTTGGCATATTGAAGATGTGCCACCAAGATAAACACTGTTTTTTCCAGTCAAGATATTTTCATGGCTCTATCAGAGACAGACAAACTTTGACATATGCCTTATGCAGCGATACCACAACTTCACACCGAGTCTGGTCATCCAGGGTGAGCAGCAAGCACTCCTGCCCCAGAAATTGTGCTGTCTTTATAACCTTTAAAGTTCATGAAGCACTCACCACTGGGTGCTTCCTCTGGGGTGGGTCATAGTTCTACCTTTGTTTCTCTGAAAAAAAGAAGAGAATTTAAAAGAATTTTGTATTGTTCCTTGTAAAAGCTGAACTTAGGAAATGAGTCTATCATGAAGAACACATTGGCACCCTCACCGCCAGGCTGATCCCAGGCATGTGCACAGTTGCCTCTTTGGTTGCATGCTGTACCATGACACCTGCATAGCACCTGGGATGGGCTACTGATACAGAAAGTAGCCATACAGTAGTAGCCCAAGCAGAATATATCATTTCCACAAAGCACATTTCTAAAGGTGGGGGGAAAGTGGAAAAATACACTATCCTATATGCATGAAGAATTTATCTCAGTGGGGCATGCTTTGTTCATTCCTATACTGAAGATGGGAAAAAATCTTTCCACCTTTTTGTAGAATTTCCATGCTTTTTACTCACTGTGTGAAAGACTTTTGATTTAATAAGCTGTTTCCACTCTGCCGAAGAAATCACTTTTTCTTCTAAGGATGGAGTTGGGGGAGGCATTTTCTGTTTTTTTTTTATTGAGTAAGCCACATGTAGGAAAATCTGAATAATCTTTGGGGAAAAAATGAATTTCAGAGCATGTGCTTTTGTGTTATTCAATATGACTGATAGGGAAGGATAAGGTTGAAGTTCAAGGCAAGTATGGAAGTGTGATTTCTTTCTGCACAGTCACAAATAAAATGAGTCTCAGCTCTACAGGATTAAATTAATTAAAGATGGATCTTGTGCTTGATGTTAGTTTGATAGAACTAGAGTTTGTAGTGGTTGTATCATGAACATAAGTGGGTATCTCTAGTGGCTAGCTAGTATTTTCTTTATACTCAGGAGTGTTTACTATGGCACATAAATGCTAACTGGTTTTATCACGCAGTCATTATCATATCTTCTTCCCTTTCTCTCTACCGTTCAGGTGTTGCTGCTACAAAATGTTTTCATATCAATTAGGAATTCCATTTCCTTCAAGGGTCTAGTGAAGGAAAGACACCTGTAATGCATGCTGTTAAACTTCAGCTGCTCTGTATCTTCACAGATCATGTGTTTTGGTTTGGTTTGGTTTTTTGTTATGTTGTTTGTTTGCTTGTTTGTTTTGTTCTGTTTGTTTTTTAAATCTCCATGTCCAAAATTGTCCCAGGTATTTTGGGTATTTGTTAAAAAAAAAAAAAAAGTAAAAAATATGTACTGTACCTGGTTGTTACAACACACACTTTATATTGCTCAAAAAAAAATCTTCTGAGGGGACTCAGATTTGTCACCCAGAGTAAAACTCTGGTAAAACAATAGCTAGCAGGAACTGTGTAGTTTCTGTGTTGCCTTGAAAGCAAAGGCATTTCATTAAGCACACTCCCTTCTTAGCTAAAGGACAGTGATAAGAAACTCAACCAAAACAAACAACTTTCAACCTGTATTTTTCTGGGGGTGGGGAGCAACTCTAGTTTTTGTGTAATTTTATGGAAGAAAAGATTCAGGTTTTTTTTACTCACATACATGACATAATCTATTTGAGAACAACAGTTCCAGTTGTAACTTCATACTAGTTCCTAAGTATCATTAAGGGGATCTGGCATTTGGAAGGTTAATTTTCTTATCAAAACTATACAAAATCCTAATTTTGCAAAGTAGCAATTTGGAAAAAAAAATCAGCAATGGGAAAATGTTGGTTATGCAGCACTAGACATTCAGTACTCAGGGGATCAATTATAAAAACACTCATTCAGCTATTTCTATTCAAATGAACACCTGAAGAGGAGGTCTCAATGGTTTTAAAAGTGTGTGGATATTACTGGATAAATGTTAGTCCAATAAAAGAGATCATCATCTGCTATTTGTGTGCATTTAAGTTGACACTAAAAAGATCTTTGTGGAATATTGCTGCTTCTTTTTCTTTTTGTGTGTGTGCATCTTTTATCTCATATTCCCTTAACACTTTGTGAACTGAAGAAAATAGACCAAATGAGCTGTTCTTTAAGATTAAAGGGGCAGCATTTAGTTGAACACACCTGAATGTGGAAGGAGTCTATTTTTCCTCACACTTATGAATATGTAATGATGTGCTTGGAGGCACAGTCACGAACCCCTAATAAGAATTCACGAGTCTGTGTTTGAAAACAGACATTTGCATTTGCCCTCTGGTCACAGTACATGGGTCATTCTTATTCAAAAATTTATTTGCTTTATTTCTCTATTCCCCCTCCCTTTCCTTCCCATCTCAAAATATTTTCTAATTTCTAGGTTTTGTTTAGAGAAAAATTAAAAAGGGAGGGCAAAATCCCTCCAGAACGTTCAGGATCCAATTAGAGTGAACTTATTCAGGGATATATACATTTATTTGTGCAAGTGAAAAACTCCTTTGTCTGATTTGAGGAAAGAATATTTCTCAATCTCACGAACAAATTTGCTTTACCAAAAGCACTTGGAAGGATTTGAGAAAAAACAAAAAAATCCTACAGGGGTGCATAACAAAAATTTAAAGAGTGAATATTTGGAATAAAGTAATAAAGAGAGCTAGATTAGGGATATACTTAATAAAATTACATAAATACTTATGAAAAGCTACCATCAAGAAAAAACAAACAAACAAACAAAGCATCATCAGTGTTAGTATAGGGAGCTAATCAGTGTCACATACCAGACTAGGAGCTTTGAAGACATGGTGGGGAAGAACAGGCTGTGAAAACTGGTACTCAGAATATTGAATTTCTCTTAAAATTTCTTGTTTAAAAAGCTTTTGGGGAGCTAGCCCAAAATACACTCAGAATAATTTTTTTTTTTTCCACGTTCTAAACAATACATTGTAGTTTCAAATTAGGCACAGAATAAGATTTTGCTAAGATTATTTTTAAATCCCCTTTTTCAGTTCTTTTCTCATTCACTCCTTTTTCTTCCAAAAAGAGCAAAAAAACAAATTAAAAAAAAAGAAAAAAAAAAAAAAAGAGAAAACTAAAAGTGAAAAAGAGAGAGAGTAAACTTGCAGCACTTCATTCATTATCTGCATAACAATCATGGAAGAGTCAG
>NW_008584636.1:27243-57687 GCF_000691845.1 Merops nubicus | reverse complement strand
TGGGGGGGCGGGGGGGGAGAAGACAGAAACCATTCAAAACAAACAAACAAAAAACCACAAATAAACCCAAGCAAATTCATTTGCAGAGAATGGAATTACTGAGCTACTGCAAATCATCGTAACCAATTTCAGATGCTCACCATCAAATCCTCATGTTAATGCTTATACATTCTGCAGCTGTATTAAAGATTTCATCATCACTTTGCTAAGGGTCAGTGGAAGTTAAATACCCATCCCAAAGCATGGGAGGATTTAAAAACATTCAGAGTAAAAGTTGTAAGTCTTATTTTAGAGATGTTTGAGCTTATTGTAAAGACGCTGAGATAGCTCTTGTTGAGGTGTATACATGCACAATATAGACCTAAAATATCGTACAGCCTCAGCCCATGGGCGCACGCAGACACACGCACACGGAGCTGGAATTGATTACAGTTTACTACACATTTTCTAGATTTTATATTACTATCACAAGTGTGAGTTTGGTAGGAAAAAAGAGCCTATTGTGACAGCAGTAGTCAAGGAGCAAACCATTATTTTAGATCTAACAGTGACACCTGCAGTTGAGCCCCACACACTAACACACAAACGTCTTCAGAAAAATACATCCATATTTTTAAATGGTACATATCTCCCGCTTAATTATCCTCGTGTACCTCGAATTTGCCTCTCCCGTTGGCAGCACAATCAGCTTCCACACCAGCATGAATCAGCTTTTCCTCCTCTAAAGCAAACAGCGTGCCATAAAGTATAAAAATAGCCCCAAAACGCTTCCTTGAGCTGCTTGGTGGGAGTAGAGCTGCCCATGCATATACGTACACACAGATCTCTCCTCCACAAGCAGGCATTTCAGAAGAACCACCTGCATGTCTGAAAGGCTCATCGCCACGTTTCAAAGATTTAATCACTTTTCTGTTAATTGCAATATAAAGCATTCCATTGGGTATGAATAAGGACTAGATAACCCGATGAATTTGATGAATCCCCTTTGTTTTCAGTGCTCCCTCCTTGTTCTTGGTTACCACCTGCTGAGTGGCACCAAAGTGGTCATTTTGTTCCGTGTCTCTTTCAGAAGGTCCAGGAGTTTTCACTGTTTCCCCCTTATTTAAAGCAAATAGTTTTGGGGGTTTGTTTTTCTTTGTTATAAGAAAAACAATGTTGTGCTTCTATTACTGCTCTGAAGGCTACGTTTAGAGGCCTGCCATTCCAGTTAAAGCAAAAAGTTTGTATTCCATTTTTCCCTTTCACTATTCCCACAACTTACTGCTTATTCAGCTTCCTCCCATATACTTGAGAACAAGCTCCTCTTTCTCTCCTAAAAGAAGAAACTGCAAATAAAATGTAAATCTTTGTTGTAAGAATAATTTTTTTTTATCATCCATTCTTTTGACCCACTTCAGCTACAACAGTTTCTAACCAAAAATCAGTATTCATATTTCACCCAAGCACAGAATGAACTTGGATTTAATTTACAGGTCTTGGAGCTTCTTCTTTCATCATGTAAGTATCTAGAACCTCACATATAAATGTGTGTTCACATGAACAAAAAGATTTCTTTATAACTTTTGTCAATGTTCTGCTGATTGCTAGTTCAGTAGCAGATGTGCTATGCTTAATGGTGCATATGCAAGAAGCATTCTGTAATCCCTAAATTAACTTCTTATCTCTAAATATATACAGGATAAGCTATCTAAACTCAATTTAGCAACTATGCTATTAAATCTACCAGAACCAAACAGTGAAAAAATGTTGTTAAAAGCAATCACCTGTCAGCTAAAAAAAAAGAATTGTACTAAAACACAACACTGCTAACCATAGATCACAATAAATCAGGTATAGTTCTACATAAATTAATTACTATTATCAGTGCATCTTGAACCCCCACGTCTTCACTTCATGAGTGCATACAGGCAGTTTTAAACTCCTCTGGTTCTGTTAGTGCCACACTCCGTCAGTCACAATTCGCTGCAGAGAAGTGAGTTGTCATCAGATCAGACTTTTTAACTGCATATGAATGCAGATGGATCCATTATGGTATTTAAGAGGAGTGCACAAAAAAAAAGGCAGTGTCATCTGCTGGTTGGATTACAGAACCTGGAAGCACAGCTCGTGGTGCGGAAGTTCCTGACTCAGCACCAGATTTTCCCTTTGTGACACCAGGGCACAGTTGGGTACAGCACCCGATTATCTTTGTTTATGAAATGATGAAATGAGAGCATTTTCACCTTCATTGGCAGCCAGACTCTCTGGCCCAGCACGGCAGCTCCTCAGCACTGATCCCTCCCGTCCCTGGGCCCCGCAGAGGAGAAGGCAGGATGCTCGGGGGCAAACAGGCAGAACCCTCAGCTCTCCCTGGTGCGGGTCCCTGGGAGAGGCTCAGCAGCAGGCCACCCTGGGCCTGGAGCAGCTCTTCAGGGGAATCCTTCAAGCCGTGTGCGAGTTACTGCAGTCCTCACACTGTGGGTCCCACAGCTGAGACCCACGTTTGCTATACAGGTGAGCTCTTCCAGTTTAATCTATGGGCAAACTCTCTCAGCTTCTCAGGCCAAGGGAGAAAATTTCCTTCCCTATATTCCTCCTTTGACCTCGTTTTATTTGCTTTGGAGCAGGATATCAGAGGACCACAGCAACGAGAAGCCAGCTTCTTTTTCCTTTGGAAAAAGCGTTGAAACTTGGTGCAAGGAAAAGCTGTAACATCTCACAACCACACATCACCAGTAACTACCAGAAAATAAACATTGCCTTCACTGTAGCCACCAAATATCTTTTGCATTTAAGTATCTAGCAAAAAAAAAAAAAAAAAATGAACACATCTTTTATATTTCCACATATGTGTTCCTTAAAATAGTTGGCTACCTGCAAAGGTGGTAAGAAAGAGTGAATACAGAGGTCAAGAAGGGGCAAGTTAACACTCAGGCTCACAAAAGAGATGACTCTGATATTATCTGCCTGGTGGATGTTACCTGCTATGGTGGATAACCCCACCATAGTCCAGAGGGTTCTCTTCTACTATCCCTACATTCCCTCACTCCCTCTTATTTCTCCTCCTCTCAGCATGGAGAATATCCAGTACCAATTGTATACAAGTGACCCTAAAAATCCACCCTTTTTCAACACCCAGGATCAAAAAGTAACATGAAAGAACTTTTAGATTTGCAGAGTTTGGTATAAAGTATAGCAAAATCCCAAGCAAAACTGTTGACCACCTTCTCAGAAACAATTACATGTGGAAGAAAAGGATCCCAAATCAATACAAGAGGAGGGCTCCAGTTAGGACCAGAGAAGAGGATGGAAAGTTGCCACAGAGGTGCATTTTCAAGATGTATTTTCTGGCATCTGCCTACGTTTTCCTCAGCTTGTGCTCACATTATTGTCTTACTACCTTGGGAGAAGTGATTACAAAATCACTACATTTAAAAAAAAAAACAGAGACAGAGAAAGGAAAAAAAAAAAAATGGAAAAATATAATTTTAAAAGAAAAGGCTATGCATATGCAAAGTTGATTCAAATGCTTTTAGACTGCACCATAGAAAAGCTGTGGCCTAGTTTTTGAAATACATATTTCACTTTATTTTGCACACAGCTGGGTTTATATTGGCACTCACACTAATATGCAAAATGCAGTATCTTGTATTCATGAATGACTCTTTATAAAATGCCAGGAGGGCACCTGCTTTCTTTTCTTTAAGTCTGTATCATGACAAAGAAGCAGCCTGTATTAATGGCCAACTTCCAGCTCTGACCACAGCCTGGAGGGATTTATGCCAGCTGTACACAGGTTTGGAAGTAAACAACATGCCCTGGTCAAAAGGAGTTTCTCACACTCCATGGAAAGAGGATGCTAATGAGAGGCAACGCACTGGAGGAGGGAGCACGCGTCAGCGCTCCCTGTGTGTGCAGCTCTTACAGCAACGTGTGTGTGTGTGTCTGTGTCTGTGTGTGTGCCTGTGTGTGCTCTCGGATGCGCTGCGCTCATCCTGGCCCTACCCACTGGGCCAGTCCAGCGTATTACGTGTGTCGTCCAGGCCTCGAGCACTGCTGGACACACACTGACCAAACGTCACCCTGCTCCTGCTGGTTCTCGGGGCTCAGGCTTGCTGGCTGCCGGGGCACTAGGCAAACTCAATACAGGCACCCTGGCCAGTTGTAGGTGGTGGGATTTTTTTTTCCTTTTAAAATAAATGCATGTTATCTGAGTCGTTTAGAAGGCACACTATTGAAATGACTCCTCATCTTAAGAAGTTGCTTTGTCTACCATCCAAATCTGAAAAGACCTGTGTATATTGAACTTCAGGTCATGACGCAAAATTAACCTCCTTCAGGATTTTCCCCCCAAAAAACAGAATAACATACATGAGACAGCTGGACAGAAAAAAGATTTTTAGTTGATTAAACACATACCTAAAGTTGATTAAACATGTACCTAAAGAAAAAAAAAATGTTTCTAAATGAGATATGGACAACAAACATTAGATGAATTTCATTGACATTTGTGCAGTTACTTAGAACTTCAGATAGGAATTTTTAAAATTAGACTGATATATACTCATTCTGTAGGCATGCTAAAAAACTTTAAAAATTCAACTCTAGCCTATGAACTGGAGTTGATCAAAAAGTATTACAATTTTCCTGCATTAAATTTGTTCAACTTTTCTACAGTCCACAAGATTGTTCCTGCAATGTGCTTTCTGGTTCTGATCGGGATTAATTCTTTTTCCTGACTAAATAAGGGCAGAACAATCATCTCAGCATGCACTTCTGAGGTAAGCAAGGCACTGTAAGGTTAAATCAGCCTGAGTCTGATCAGGACGTTATTGAGCAGATCGCTTTCCTTCATTACCACACTGCATTCCGTGTACCATTGGATTTTCGGACGAGAAATGGTTGTATTATTTCACTGAGTATCAAACTATGTATTGTGCCAAATGTAAAAAGAAACTGAAAAGTAATGGACATGATATAGATATAATACAGCAAGCATGTATACAATATAACACTAAATCCCTTAACCAAACCTTCAAGAAAATTAAAATATATTAAGATAGAACTGCATTTGTCATCAGTTCTTCAAAAAGTAATAACCTTTCTTCCATTTCCCAACTTCAGACTTAATCTATATCTTTATTCCTGCATTAGGAAAGGGCAAAACAAAAAAAGCAAGACAATCAACTGGAAAACAAAACAGTTGTTAAACTGAGCTCTGTTTCTACACTTACCTTTATCTCCCAATTCCCTGTAGCAGCCTATAAAATGCTTACCACGGAATGCTTTGCCACTTTGTTGTGGTTTAAACCCAGCTGGCAGGCAAACACCACGGACATGCTTCCATCAAGTACCAGAACAATTAGAGGTGTTTATTTCTATACTGCATATAAAGTATAAGTCTTCCTGCAGAAATTACTTTATAACTTCTTGGAGATCTCCCTCTGAAAGATGTGGTTTTCACTGCAAGATGCAAGTTTAGCACCACAACATCTACAGCAGTCTGCTCAGAAACACAGCAGGGTAGGAGGAGATTGTTAGAGTTCTTAGTCTAATACTACTACTACTTAGTCTAGATATTTGATGCAGAAAGCAAAAAACTTATTGACCAGTTCTCATTGAAGTAACTAGCAGCATTAAATGTTTTACTAGCAGCAAGAAGAATCAACAACGACAATGAGTTTGAGACTGTTACATCCTAAAAGGACTCAAAAACATTTCATACACTAGAAAAACTATGAGAAATAGTGTCATCCTGCTTTTCTTAAGGCAAGACCAATGTCCTGTGTGAAGGTAAATTCTCTGTCCTGATGTACTATTTTATACATACACACTTTTCACATACTATAAAGAGCAAGCTAGATTTCTCCATTTTTCAGCGTAGGAGCAAAAGTAGGCACTTGTCTTCTGCATTCAGGTGACAAGGAAGCTCCAATAAAGTTCTGATGATAAAAAAAATGGTATTGCAAATACTAACCTTAGGTCTGCTGAAGTCTACCTCCATTTTTCCTTATTTCCTCATCCCTACTCCATACTCTTTCTAATTCCATTCCTGATATGGAATATTTTTTTTAAATATTGGATAGCCTCTTCTTGGATGCAGATCAGCAAACCATAAAGGGACATGGTTTACATGTCTTAAGAGACGTTAGACAAAACCAGGAAATACTAAACAAACAGAACTACAGTTTTGAATCTTTTTTTTTTTTTTTAATTAATTCTTTCACTGGGCTGATTGCATGAAGCAGATAATTATTTTTTGCAAAGACTAGTAACAACTCAGAATGGTAGAAAAGCTCTAGTCATTGTCAGAGTACAAACTGCAGTTATGTGCTGTATCCATCTTTCCCAGTGTGAAAATTTGGTTGTCATTTGCAGTTATCTGGGAGAACCTGATTTGAACCTAGCAATTAGAAAGTGGAGTCAGGCAGATAGTTTTCTCTTAACTCCACTGCTGGATTACTAGGTGACCTTGGGCAAGACAACCACTCTCATTTACACATCTAAACCACACCTATTCTATTTATTTAGCTCATTGGGGCATCAAGAGGCTTAATTAAGGTTTGCAAAAAGCTTTGAGATCATCAGATGAAAAGTGCTTATAAGTCCAAAATATTATAAAGTCAATGAGGAAAAATGGATAGGTGCCAAGAGAGTCAACTGGACAAACGGCTTCTCCTATCAGCATTGTCCATGTTTCAGTTTCTAGTTTATCAGTGGAAAATACATGGCTGCTTAAATAAAGTCTCATGCATGTTCCACTGTGTACAGAACCAGTCACCACAGTCTGTAGATCTGAAAACAGAAAGTTTTAAAAGAACTCTTGGGAAGATGCATACTGTATTTCGACTCCAACATGCAAGCCCTTTCTCCAGAGTGGTTCTATATTCTGTAGAAGAAGTTCCCAGTGGCAACTAGCAGCACATACATGACGCTGTAAGACTTTGATGGACATGGATACTGGGAAGCCTTTTCCCTTGACTGTTTTACAAAGAAGAGCTTGAATTTAATATCTGCAAGCACATAACCAAAGCCTAAATAAATAAGAAACTCCCCTCTCACCAGGGATCCTAGTGCTGTGGCATCCAGGTCACTGCTATTAATCTCTTTCCTACAGAATTAGAGATAACTCCAAGATCCTACATAAACTCTACTCCTTGTCTGACTGGATCCCCACCAGAAGATGTTGTTTTCATAATTTTCCTTCTAACCTGGTGATAAGTAGTCTTGGCTTAGAATTGCTCACAGAAGTGATCTAAGATACTACAGCACTGTCCTACTCCAGGCAGGACCAGGCCATCTGAAGATGGATTTGCTTGATACCATGGCATATCCCCTGTTGCCCACCCCAACGCCCGGTGCACCTTTTGTATTCATGATCTTTAATTGCAACCTGTCTCTCAGAAACAAAGGTATTAAGGGTGCTTGTGTGGGAAGAGAAAACACTGTGTCGACCTGTCCAACAAAAGTACACCTAAAGAAGAAGACATGAGACCAAGCTTTAGATACTTTGAGTGGCCTGACAAAGAGACAAAAAATGTGGATAGCTATTAAAACATTATTGGCGAGTGTTTTGGTGTGGCAATTAACTCTAAAGTAGGTTTAGTTTTTTTCTTCCTCAGTTCAGACCTCCAGAATAAAGTAGGAGTTATTTCAAAATAGCAGGACTACTTAGAAGAGTGCTGGAAGTAAGCAACAAAACATTGGAAGGTGTTAAGAAGATCTGAGGGCAAACGGGATCACTACAGAGCACATCCTATTCATTAGTTTACAAGTGTAGACTTTTTTTTTTCCCCATGAAGTCAGCCAGCCTAGAAATAGTTGTCAAAATGACAGTTGCAGAAGTCCATATTCCAGATTTTATTCTGCAGTGTTGCGCAGGCTGACCCTCAAAAGGTCTTACACTTGCACTTCCACTATTTCCTTTAACTTCATATATAAACTAAGGTAGCACTTCTGTGCAGGGTTGGGCACTAGGGTACCAATCCACTGCCTTCTGCAGCTCTGTAAACATGACCTGCTCTTCTTTCACCTAGAGCTGTTGGGCGTTCTATATTACAAAGGACAGAATTTTTTTTAATCAAAAGAAAAATGGAAGTGATAGGTTTTTGCATTTACTATGTACATTGCACTTCAAAATTAAGTTTTCCCTTAAAACTTAGAACCTTTTACACTTACCATTGTGAAGAACCTAAACGCAAACCATTAACACTCATACAATAATGACTTCCCCAATTTTCAGATAAGCTTCCATATGAAAGCAATTGGAGCTTGGACAACTAGAAAAATTGCGTAGTTGTAAAAAACAACAAATGTCAGTCTTCCAACAACATCATCACCACCTTCACCGTTCTTGTTTTTAGACCACAGATCTACATCATTAGTTTCTACTGGCAAAATCTGAACAGTGGTGCAGCCAAAAACTATTTTCTGATATGTTGTACTTAACATGCATTGTACCAATGTACCAGTGAGCTACAAAGCTTGCAGACCAGACATAAGCAAATGGAAAGAAGACAACAGGATTAAATAGCTGATAATCAGAACAGCAAACAGGTATACAGCATTTAGGATCCAAATCTCTGTTTTCCCTGGTGAAAAACCACCACATGCGGGTCTGTGTGTTTATATAAAAATATGTTTTTTAATAATAGTCAAAATAGGACACAGCATGTCTCCAAATAAAAACAGCACCAAGGTGTCAAATTTTGTCATTTACCTCTACTGGAAAACTGTTCTAATAGCATGTACAGGAATCTTTCCTCTTTCATGTGATGCCCTTAGAACTAATTTACAGCAGGATATAAAAATGATATATCTGATACAAACCAGACTGGAAAAATAGTGTATGAGTTTCAAGTGGTGTGTGATTCATGCTTACAGTAGAACCCGATGGAATAATTTTAAAGCATCTTCTATATGAAAATTCCAAGACCGTCTCAAACGTTAACAGTATTTGTGAAGTGTCTGATAATCACTAATCTCATTTCATATACAAAGAGGTTGAAGCAGAGTCAATAACCCTGTCAAGGTCACGTAGACACAAGTTAGGATTAGAATTTAGGTTTGGCTTTGCTGTGAGCCAGCCTTTTTAACGAATTTCTTGATATCATAGTGGCAAGCTATAGTTAGGTTTTGTTTGCTCACACATCATATATTATTTCTCTTCATATAACCACATAAATGCATCTTTGAAATAATGACCATGAACCCTTTCACTTTGAAGGAACAGTAGAATTATTTTATAACAGGAAACATCCTATAGTACCAAAATGAGCTGTAACGGCCGAAGAACATACCGATGAAATACGAAGTTGTTGGAATACAGGAATGGACAATTTATTCCCACAATTCTTTGAAAATTTTAGTCTTCTGTTGTCAGGTAAGCCGTGCTGCATTGCTTGACACATAACAGTTGGTGCTGAAAATTAGTAATTTGATGTAATCTAAAAATTTAACATACAAGAACATTAAACAGTAATAAAAGGTCAAGATATCTCTATTTTAAACCAAACTAGAAGCATAGTTCCAGAATGAATATTCAGACTAACCTTGAAAAATCTAATGGGCCAGAATGCAAAAATCAACACGTTGCAGTGATTTCAACAACACAAAGTGTGACTTCTACACACTTTTAAATATACAGCCTATAGTAAACCCGATGCAAAAGCATTCTTCCACCTGCAAACACCTCCTCTAATGGTACTAGATCAAACACGCCATTCTGACTGTATCCACAAAGACAGAACATCTGGTGTGCTGCTGGCTAGAACTATTAGGAACTATTCAGAACAACACTACTGAGACTATGGAGCATTTCCTACACCTTCAAAACAAACAAAGGCAAGAGTGATTTCTCGTATATCCTTACACTTAAAAAAAAAAAAAAAAATTAAAAATCTTTTGGGGTTATTATAATCACTATCAGTTAATTGACAGATTTGGGATTGTCCAGAACTAAACCTACATTTTCATTAAAAAAAAAAAAAAAAAAAAATTGTTTTAAGTGGCTTCAGTTAATATGCAAAATTTAAAAATTGAGAACTTCCTTGTTGAAAAAAAAACGAAGGTACTCCGCGATGAGATACTGCATTTAGTGGTCAGAGTGATCATTAGCATATAGCAAATCCAAACACTGTTCGAGAAGAAGATAAGAAACAGTAAAAATAATCACTAATAACTGTAATCTACTGCCTGAGCAGATGGCCTAAACTATCAAATGTTTTATCAGTCTTACCGGTTTTTACATTGCCATGGATAAAAATGATACATGATAAATGGGCTGAGACAATGAATGCTCCCATCCATCATTCCGGGCTTCTCTTATTTCAACCATGTGACTGAGCTGAACCAAGTTTATGACATCTTGGCAGGGAGATTCCTACAGAAGCTAATATCTAGATTGAGTACATGAATAATGTATTTATTCCTCATAAAAGCAAAAAATGTTAAGAACAAGGGATGTCTTTCACTTCATTGAACCAGACCACAATGAAATATTTTAAAAGCCCTAGCAGATCATTCACAAAAAAAAATTTCAACACTTCTCTACAGTAGCCTTTATATCACCACTGAAACTTGTTCTCAAGAGACTGTGAAGATTTGTTTTGTTTTGTTTTGTTTTTTTAAATTGTGATGATCCTAAATAAAGGAAATCTCACTTTAAGAATCCAAGCTAAAAGTGTAATAACAATCCTTCCTATAAGCTGCAGACTCCTCTCCCCACACACTGAACAGGCTTGGCACAGCACCCAGGCATGGGCAGCTCTCGGCTGGGGGCAGCGTTCTTGGCTGTGAAGGCAGAGCATGCCCTCTGTCACTCACGGCGAGCAGTCCTGTCCAACTGTCTCTTTCCGACAACTTCATCATCAATCTCTTTATTAACAGCTCTGCTGCAGACTGAGAAGGCAAGCAAGGACGAGTGCGCATGCCACGTCTCTGGAAGGCAGGCAGCACGAGACACCACGCAGGGCAGGGCTTCAGTAAAGCTGAGGCCGGAGCACAGAACTCGCACGTTTATCAGTGTTCACTTAGAATCAGACTTCTAATCGGGGACAGTTGGGGGGATGGGGTGGGGGAGTTATTCCTCAAAAGTCAAGGATCACACAGACACACACTCCAGCCTCTAGTTTTATTTTAACACCACGTGAATTGTCCAAACAATGAAGGGTATGTGACCTAACACTGCATTCAACTTTCATAATTTCATCTGCTTTAGGTTAGCATATTACCCCAACTGAAGCAAATGTCACAGAAATAATCTACGGTGAACTGAAAAGTTTGAATCGATGTGTAGATTTCCAGCATGTAAAATATTCACTTAGCAGCCTTATTGAAGAAATGTACTTCTAAAAATACAAACACAAGACGCATTCATAAAGTAGATGTCTTTTTTTGTCTGTCTTATATGTGAGCTAGCACATTTGCACTTGTAAACTGTCCAGAATCTGTGTGGGCCACGGTTAATATGGGGCAGTTTAAATGCATTGGCTATTTTCTTAGGCTAAATAAATAAATGCAGCTTTCCTTATCTACAAGTTAGAGTTTTTATCACTTCATATCACCAACAATTTTCCTCTTTATGCTTTTTATTACTTGCCTGGATCCTGGCTCTTACTAAAACCAGTAATTTACTGCAAAAACCAAACTTGATAATGTCTGCATATACCATTGAACAGGTTTTTTTTAATCATTAATATGCTGTAGAATCTTGACTTTTACTAAATCCAGTATCTTTAAAGTTTATAAAGTAAAAATTTAATAAAGTGTGTAGGACATTGTCATTCTTAGTTTATTTTAAGCATTCCACTAAAATATGGTGGTCATAAGAATACTAAGGTCATTTTAAAAACCCACACATGCTTAAGAGGAACTGTGATCTGGTTAATTCATTAAGTGTGGGAGGAATTAAATAAAAGTTACCTAAAGATGGCATTCCAGAATTTAGTCAGAACAATACAAATATGCCTAAAACTTTATTAAAAACCCATTAGCTTAAATATCCAAAAAGCAGATAGGGCATCCAGCAGTGGTTCATTGTATTAACTTCTACATAATAAAACATGCTCTCTGAAATGTGATATCAAAGTTTGCATTATTTTGGTGATGCTGGCAGCAGATGTTTGATGTTTGCAGATATTGAAAATTATTGGTTTGAAATTCGTAGACGTATCAAACTGCATCTGCCTCTATCAACAAATCCAAGATGGGTTGTTTCTATTGAACAGATCTCTAATTTTACTAAGATTATTAAAGAAAATGAAAAAAATTGATGTTTTTCCAGTATAAACATTCTAACTTTAAAAAAGTTCATCTATAAAATACTTAGCTAATATGTGTATACAGACATTCGTGAGTGTATTTACCAAGACTTGCATATTTTTAAGTGACAAAACTTTTGCTGAGTATTGTTCAACCCCAATGATGCCAAGAGATGAAGCAAAGCAAAGCTACTTGACTGCTGTGTATATACTGTGTAAACGGTGCCAGGATCATTCCGAAATGCTAAATGCCTTTTGTACAAATGCACACAACTTCCAAAAAATACGTATTATGAGGAGAAAATAAACATGCTCTGCTTCCTCAGTGACTACCACAGAATTGCATTTAAGTATAACTCCTGGCCCAGTAACACATATGTAGTGTGTTCTTGCTTTGCTGTAATGAATTATTTTTGGTTATTCTAAAAGCTGAAGAACTCACTTGTTGGTTAAAACTGGTCATATCATTAAGGTACCATTTATTATCAGTTGATATTCATTACTACTCAGTTACTTCATACTTGTAGCTAAATGTTTAAAGATTTTGCAGTTTTAAAAAAAATAAACCAAGAAATGGCATGCACAAATACTACCTATAGCAAGGTAGCACCACTTTAGCTAGAACTCATCAACTCAAATGTCTGACTCAAGTATGCCTAAAGCCATCTGTTAGAACCATAGCTTAATTATTTTGGCTACAACAGTGATTTTCAGCTTCTTGTTTGCAGATCCTTATAAGACCGTAACCTTGCTTCTCGAGGTTCATGATGGGTAAAACTTGGAAAAACAAGCCTATTGAAGCCCATTTCCAGTAGATGGAGAAACACTGAACAGAAATCTGTATTTTTACTAGCAGATTTTTATTGGTCGGAGAAAATAAAGAGGAATTAAAGCCATAAATAACATCAGCTGTGATGAAAGGGAGATGGGTGGGCAAGATATAAAGATGATGAATCTGTTCTAAACAAGGCAAGCAATTGCATGCTGTGAAAAATATATATAACATAAAGGTTTATTGTTTTAGGCAGGGTAATTATAACATGGAAACCATAATCATCAGTGGTTTTAGCAGTTGAAGAAATTTTAGTCAAAAGGAGACTACTTATTAAAGTTACTCACATCAAGCATTTGGAGGATTGGGCTCATGCTGATACAAAGATCAATCAAGGGATGCACAGCTTCTTGTAATTTTTACTTTTATTTCAGGGCAAGCTTCGACTATTCAACAAGAAGAGAAATAGTGCCATCTGCTGACATAAAAAACAGTCACTTGCAAGAAAAGCAAGTGTAAGATGCCAAAACCATTACAGCTAATGTTTTTTTAAAAAACATGGTTTCATACTTTTAAAGAAAATGTTACAGCCTCAGATTGTTTCTGCACACATGTTTTGTCAGCTTTTAGGAGTTTAAATTTTGAGGTGGAATTCTAATAAAGAAACAGAAAATGGTCTTTATTTTCTTTTTTTTTTTTTTTTTGGCAATAAATTCTGTCCCCACCAAGCTACTACACAACCCTTCCCCTTTAACAGCCTAGAACTTAACATCCTGCTGACTGTTACTTCCTATATCTAACCATGCTTCTTTAGAGAACATTAATTTATGCATTCTTTTAGGCCGCACCGTATTTTGTCTTAGCAGGATGTTTAAGAGCCAAGTACAAATTGAGGAAAATTAGTTTTGTATATTCAGAAAAATCAGACAACTATGGGATTGTGCTGTTTTTTATTGTGTTTTCAATGGAGAAATACATCATCTGTTTACAAAATAGCTCTTGAAAAATACAAGGAGTACAGATACTATAAAACAAAGCAAACTCCAGTCATGAGACACTACGTACATCATGCGAAAGCAACAGTCTGATCTCCAGGTTATGAAAACTAGAATTAAAAAGTCACTATACAGAAAGGTTCCAAGTTTCCAGCTTGGCAAAACTTGGGTGCAGTTACATGAAACGTTTAATAAAATGAAAAAGATTTTCCAATGTGTAAACAAAATGACAAGACTAAATTTGTGCCTGGCAATTTCGATCTAAACTCCATAGCTACACAAAATACACAGACACCTTGTACACTTCAACTGTTAATATAACCTTCTTTGGGGGGTGGACAACAGCAGGCTGCACAGGGCAAGGAAAAGAGAAATATTGTATGCTAGACATCTTAGACAAATGGCAAAAAAAACCCCTTCAGTTACTGCACAGCCTAAGTAAAAGATAAGCTACACTCTGACTTTGGAGAATTAATTTAGAAGGATAAGGGCAAGAGTGTAAGTAATTTAATTTTAACATGAAAGATGCACGTGTAGTAGGATGGAGCACGACGGGAAAAGGGAGTTCATAAAACATGCTAATCAAAGTATGGGAAGTATGACTTGACATCCCACATATTTCAGGCTTAATAGTAACATGAAGTTTGTTATCTACATCTGGCATTGCTGCTTGTATCCCTCATGTTCCTCGAATACTGTTCTTTGCCATGAGAGATTCAGTTCTCTCAAAAGAAAAAGTTGTTACTTTCTGGATAAGACTACAAGAACAAAAAATAGGAGTGAGAGAGTTTAATAGATGTCAAGTGCTTACTAGAAATGTGATTTTTAAAAATTCAGAGTTCTTCAGTATGTAAAACTATTTCTGATGAGCCATCTAAAAATAAAAAGGTTAAAATTCTTAGGGAAAAATCTTTTTGCTTTTATTTAAAATTTTAAGCTTTTTAATGCATACAGGACTTTTATGGAGTGTACAAAAATCATCTTATATTTAGTAACTCAAAGGCCATCAAGACAGGTGTTACATTTCACAGGCACACAATATTTCCTTAAACACTTTAGTCCTGGGACAAAATTTTGAATTTGTGCCTACAGGCCACAAGGTATTATGATTAGGTAAGGGACACGGGGTGTGGGGGGTGTGCATGGCTTGCTTTTACTCTGTAAAAGAAACTGTTCTTCTATGTGGTGCATACAAGCTAAACAAAAAACAACAAAACCAAACCAAAACAACCCCCCAACACTGAACGCAAAAGCTTTTCGCAAGAAATAAAAGGGATAAAAAAAAGGAATAAGGAATTTGATTAACTCAAAGCAAAGTTTATTTGCCGTTTGATTGCTCATCTGTATGCACCTTAAAACAATCCTATAAATAAAAGTAGACCACATCTGAATCATGTCCCACCAATACCAAAACTTCCCAATTACTCCCTCAACTTATGTCTTATAATCTCAAGATTTGACATTTTATTTTAAAGGCTTACTGCTGCTTGATGGCAGTTGAACCAGATATACTATACACTTTCTTTTCAATGTATAGTATATTATACAACTTTACCCAATTTGCAGATTACTACAATTGAAGAGATTCTTCAATAAAACGGAAGTGTATCAGCTGAATATCTAAAATTAGTCAATACTCCAATAAAAAAAGTACATAAAAGTGCATTTTTAAGGGATTGTTATGCCAGTTTTATCTCAATTTTGAAACAACGCATCAAACAAATTCAATCAGAATGTCAAATATGGCTACAAATAGTGTTTGTGTTTTTAAAGGCAGTAATCCTTTGCAATATATAATGCAACTGTTGCTAACACATTAATTGTACTCCTGGCTTCGCATACTAACCTGGACTTCCAATCAAATGGTGATTTTAGCCCAGAAAGGGAAGTGCACAAAATATACCTAAATCCATTTGCAATTACGTTCTAGTCTTGCACCCTTCGTTCTCCTTTTTTCCTAGCATTAGAAGACAACAGGTTGAGTTGGCAGATACTGTTTATGGACCCCTGAGGTTGTTTTTACCGGTTCAATCTCAATTTTATTGAATTCTTGATAACAGGAATAGGATTTGCAGGGAGAGCAGGGATATCTGAAAGATCTGTACTGGGTGTTTTCTGAAAAGAAAAAAAAAGAAGAAATTTGGTTGCATTTTAACTTTGTGAACATCGAAAGAAAAATAGCATTGTAATTTTAAATAACTTGCAGAAACAATATCTTTAGAAGAAATTTTAGGAATATACCAAAACAAGGATAATTATAAATTCTAAGTATTAGAAGCAGATATTTCCTTCACCTCCATAATTATTAAGGGAAATTCGTACAGAAGTCCCTTTCATAGTGTGCATTTCCTTCTTCAACAACTGCAAGAAATTAGGAAGTACTGCAGCTAAAGCTGAGCCTATTAATAACCTGTACTGTAACAAAACAAAATATCCACATAATAAAGATTGATTTGATTTGTGATATCTACTATCTGATCTACATGCTTCGTATTTAAAAATTCCTTTCAGTGTTAAGCCTCAAGCCTCTTACAAATGAATGATGAAAAACTGTCCCAAATGCAAAGCATGTGTCTTTGTACATTCACATTTCAGACTTCTGAAAAGCTCTTTATAGCCAAATTGGTTTGGATTTACATGAAAAAGGTACGATGAACTCTAAAACAGTGCTACATGACAGGGTTAAGAATTTCACCTTGAAAATAAGCTCAACACTTTTTTCTCACTTCAAAGACTTAAGACTCATTCAGCATAATTATATCTAAAGCCAAATAAAAACACAGAAGAGGAACACTCAAGATTCAGTGTGATTCATCAATTTCTCACATGCTTCACAAGGCTCTATTGTTGGTTGAGTTTGTTTTTTTTTTAAAAAACTTTGAAAGTATTTGTTCCACTGCAGCACATTATTTGCCATCCCAACATCATAGTTGGCATGCATTACTTCTCATGATTTACTATGAAACATTGTCTTACATTACAAACATTCAAAATTAATATAAGATACTTTTGATACATGGGTAAAAATACACAGAAACACATTAAAATGACTGCTCTTCATTGCCATTTTATTAAAGAGAAATCAATCCAGTTGCCACAGGCTGACACAGTAGCAAAGTACAATGCAACAAGGACTCGGTGCCAAGGACTTTAACCTCCTGCCTTCCCCCCGGCCCCAGCAGCCCACTCTGTTTGCTGCTGACCTGCACTTCACCATGTTTCTATTTTCTGCCATATGAGCAGTGTTTCTAATAAAGCCAAAAAGAATACTGGGGAGTGACAGAAGAGGCCACCATTCTTTAGCAAAGTAATGTGGAAGGTGCACAAGTAACAACCACAGAATTTGTGATAGCTACAAAGCTTTATAGAATCATTCCTCGACATCAGGAGAAATACAAGCTCAGTAGTTAACGACCTACAAATTCTTCTGAAGCAGTTAGGAGTGCCCATGTAACATCCAGAGTTTTTGCCAAACAATTCTGGTACCTTTATTCAGTGCTGCTCATATACTTCAAATAGTCCAATAACAAATACCATTAATAATATAGCAATTAAATTTTTTTTTATGAATACATTTACTACACATTATTTAATGAATCAAGTGTCCATAAGACGCTTTGTAAGAGTGATATTCTTATCAGTAGAGCACTAAGAGAATCTTAAAAATGCTAGTAAAGCCGTGTTCCCTAAATTTTTGTTCCTAATATTGTAAAAACTTTTAAGTAAATGTTACAGAATTCTTAATGTCTGTTTTCCCAATGTTTCTTAGTTTTAATACCTGCAAGTGAAGCAACACAGCTGGCTAATGAATTATAAGACTATAACTTCTCTCTCATACCAAATCTCAGAATCTGAAGTTACATTTTGCACATTCTCTACCTTTACCAAGATATCTTTGAGCAGCAGCTATTAAAAGCACTTGTGTCCTTGTTAGAAAGGATTATTCTGTGATGTGCAAGGCACAAAGGAATAAACTGAGCCCCTTACTTTGAAGGCACAATTCAGAAGAGCGAGTCCAGCTTCAGTCAGTTTGTATGGCAAGCCATACATGTTTAGCTACAATGCATATTCAATAAGATCAATGACCATCTAAAACACAAAAATTGTGACAGTAACAAGAAGCAGATTTCTATATAATGGATTTACCTTAAAAATTATACATTTATTTTTAACATCTGGACTCATTTTAATGTTTTTACTACACACAAAGTTGGTGTTTTTAAAAATAGTACCTGAGGAGCTTGCAGAGAAGTTGTCTGAAGAGTTTCTGTTTGAGAATTAACATTCACTTCTGTCTCAGGTTGTTCCTAGAAAAAAACAAAAAGCACCAACACAGTTACACGGTGTTTATCAGGTCGCCATTAACCAGAATGCCTGAAGTTGTGACTATACAGTAGAAGAATACAGGCAGGTGGTGGTGCTTGCTCCAGGGATACACATCCTTTTCTAATACAGAAATCACCACACTAGGGAATGTTTTGCTGATTAGGAATCTGACATCAACACAAGCTACATCACTTCTCAGTTATCTCTTGTTTAACCACCTAACACCTTTTACACAGAATCCTATAGGAAAACATATCATTCAACCCATTAAAGGGAGTAAGTGTAGTATCAAGGAAGACCATGTGCAAAGCTACTGAATTTGTTGCAAATTCAACTGCTTTTCCCATCCTTTGGCCTAAAAGATTTCTTGACACTTGAAATGGTTTGAATCAGCTTTCTGGATGAACAGGTCAATGCCAGTGCCAGTTTCTCAGGTAAAACAGTGGGACTGCTAAAGCAGGACAGTGGCACATTCTTATTTTAATGAACACAACCTGTTAGATAAAATTCTACCATTTAGTAAACCATACCCTAACAAAAAGGCATTTCAATGGAGAAAAAAATACGTATGTTAATCCAAGAAGTTAATTCCTTCGTTACTTTATATTAAGGAAGTAAAAAGGGACTGACAATAAAAGCTAACAAGATTACCTATGTCTTTTATAACAATCAGTATCCAGAGCATCTATTTTCAGTGTTAGGATTAAAAAAATATATGCATTTCTGCCTTCACCCATCTGGAGTTCAAGGACATTTCAAGGTCACCACACAACTCGTAAGGGTGTGGAAACTATAAACCAAAGCACTTCAACATTTTAGTCTATATTTTCTCAGCATATTTTACAGAGTATTCCAAAGACAACAGACCATGTCCTATAAAAACTGTATACACCCAAGTGGAGAGCTACGATCATAAAGCTGAAGACAGACCATCAGCCTTTCTGTTCATCAATAAGCAGAAAAATTGTCTGCTAAATTACAAGACACTGGAGAAGCATGCTTGACTCTCTCTGGCAGTTCCCTAAAAGTATGCTGTAACTTCATACAGTAATTTCACTGTAAGAAAAGATTTCTTTACCATGATTTGAAATTTTTTCATCTAGAAGGTGAACCAGGTAGCACCTGGCTTTGGGATTCTCATCGCAGCATAGACAAATCCCAATGGAATACACAGGGCAACCGCTCTTTATCCAAGTAACATGCATCAACCTCAGGATGCAGGCAAAGCAAGGCATATGGACACATCTCTGACCTAATAAATTTACATATAATCATTAATCTTCTAGCTACACGTAATACTGTGTGAATAACCAGCAAAGAAATCACTGAACTATGTGACCATGGGCTCAGGCTCAGCTTAGCCTGGCAGTGGGTTATATACTGCAACTTATTAATGTTGACATACACGCCAAGAAAAACAACACATCATTTTCACATCTTTACTGCAGAGTCTGTACTGGATCTACAAACACTCAGCCATTCCTAGGGGGAAACAGTGATTTTCACAAAAAAGAGTCCTGACTAATACAAAAAAAAAGTATATGGTTTAGGGCCAGATACCTTAGTTTCCATTTTTTCGTGCTCATTCAAATCTATACAGCTAGTATCTTCACTCATTTTATCCAGCTGAAATGCAAACAAACCCAGAAACTATTAAAAATCATAAAAACATTTTAAAAAATAACCAAGAAAATTAGGTTGCAAAGTGTTTTTGAAGACAGAGTATAACATGCTAAGTATTACAACTACAACAACATTGTTTTTAAGATGAATTCAGAACCTAAGCATTTGTGCAAATGCAGTACAAGTGTCAGGTGATGAGTAATAAACTACTCACACCTAAGCAAGCTGAACACATAAACCAGCAGTGCAGGGAGAATAGGAAATACACACCCCATTTAACAAAATATTTGAAACCCAAAATATGAGAATCAGCACTCTGCAGCTGAAATGAATATTCAAAGTTTTGAACACTGCTATGGTATGATCTCAAAATCTCAAATACCTCTTCAATTTTCATTTTCTTGGGAGACACTTCTTTATGGGGAGAAGATGTCCTTTTCACTGCTGTGCCAGGGCTAGGCATTTTTGTTGCAACATTTCCTGAAGTTCTTGGTGATGGATTTGAAAGATACATTGTGGAAACAAGTCTAGAGATGGTAGGCTTTGGTGGTGGAGAAATGGCTGGTTGTGTGGCAGTTTGAGGAATGCTTTCGTTTGAAGTACCTGTGGATAAATAATTTTAAAAGCTTCAATAAGATGAGTTGACAAGCATTTCAGTTCAATCACTGGTATTTTTGGTCTCTATTCAAAACCATTCGTATCAAGTAGATAGCAAGGAAATGGCACAGTTAGTGGTATAAGCACCATGTTTGGAACAGCAGGTGTGCATAGCCAGTACAGCTTAGTTTCAAGCTCATTTAGAGAGAGAGAATTTCTCTACCAGATACAGGGTAGCCATGTCAGGGACAGACAAGAGCTCTGTGCTAATACAGCTATATTATTTTTGATACCCAAACTAGTTCTACTGTTTCTGTACTGGGCCACAGATGCAATGCCAAAGGTTGCCTTAAATCAAAACTAAGATCATTCTGATACTCCTTTTGCGATTCAAACATGAAGTTTATCATTTCACAGGCTCTCGAGTATTCAGTGACAGATATGAAGTCATCACAGAGCAACGGATAAACATTTGACATTCCATATGTCCTTCTGAAAAATGTTCTGTATGACAAAGCTTTACTTCATCATTTGCCTGCCTCAAACCAATAAACACACCCAGGGAGATGCTCCAGTACGAGAAAAATTACACTGAGGAAATTTTTTATTAATAACTATCAAGTGACTGCTTTTGATAAAATCAAAATACAAGAATGAACAACTTCTGATATACTTCCATATTCCCAAACCACTAGCACCACTTAAGTTCAATTTAGAGCTCATGGCCAGACTTACTCACACTGATGCACCCGTGACTTCAGATAAAAATGAGAGAACAGTAAGACTCCACTGCTACACATGTCAGAATGAAATAACAGAGATCTCATCTTGAAAGGCTAACCAATTGACCTCCTTTTCTATCTACTGCTGGCTTCCTCTTTGTATACAGCCAAAAAATGAAGAGCAGCTGACTCTGAAGTGAACATTTTCACCATATGCCTTTGTTCTTTCACTAAAAAGTATTTTTTTTTTCCCAAAGTATAAAACAAAGTGTACTTTTTCTTCTAGAAAACATGGAGGATGAAGTCAGCGAACACAGTGGGACATATCTGAAAAGATGTCACTAAGGAGCATGTGTTCCTTTTCCTCTTTTTCATGAATCACAAGTAGCAGGAGCATGGGAGTACAAACTACAGACAGTACAGAACCACCTCTTGGGTTTAACTACGAAATGGATTAAAAACAAACATAAAAATTGCTCTTCCAGCTTTAGACAGTTTTCCCTTATTTGACCAAGTGAACTACAGACCTGCATCACGTCACTGAAAAACCACTGCTATGGAGAATGGTAAGTATAAATCCCAAAAAGTAAAACAACAAACATCACAGCACAGAATATTCCACCAATGATTCCCTGAGTCCTAGAGAAGTTAGTTATATCAAGGAGAACATGTTACAGCATGTGTTAAGTAAAGACCTCAGACTGGAAGAAAAACGACTTTATAAACATTACCAAAAAAATCCAAAGAATCAGTAGAAAAAAAAATCTACTATGCAATTTTCCTTACCCCCTGAGCTTTCACTGGAATTTATTTGTGGCACAGTGACTTCAGAAGCCTGTATGTTGGTCACAGATGCTGCTGTTACAGCTGGCGCAGGACTGCTTCTGCTGAACAGAGAAAAATGACAACGCTGAACATTAGTAAATCTATGGTGCTATAGGATCCACCTTTCATCCCATCACATGCATGCACGGTATCCATGGCTGATGGGATTTTACCTACATTACAGAACAGTACTTATAATGATACCATGCCACAGTAGGAAGAAAGAAACGAGCATTGGCAATCTACTGTCAAACTTGAGCAATGGAAGCGATTTCAAACATTTAGTTTGAACCACTTCAGAGGCAGTTTTTTAGATCAATAAGAAGTTACATTAAAAAAAGATAAAAGTTAAGGCAATGTCTGCCCAAATAAGGGTGCAGGGGTAAATGCAGCAACTATTTTCCTGAAGGATGAAACAAAACCAGTGTAGAAGGACCAGAATACAAAGTCTGCTTTTAATCTACACATGTCATCACAACTATGATTTCAGTCTGGACTTCCCAAGCAAAGGCCCGGGATTGCACATGACAATTCCGACCCCTCCCATCTCTCCCTCCCCCGCCCCCTCCCAAGAAATAGAGCAGTACTACATGTCTAAAATCAACATGGGGCAATTTCCACTTCAGGTGTGACATTCTAGATATCATAGACCCGTTTTAACAGTACAGTCAATAACATCAACTATTGGATGATTTCTCTTTACCATGGAAGATTAACTAAAAGACCCCTTGTCAAAAGTTACATCGTATAATATACTTCTAATACTGCACAATTGCAGATGATGTTAACTTCTCTAGTGCATCAAACATACAAACAGAAGACTCTTGAAAGGACAGTAGAATACCATTTACATGAGCAAACTGAAGTTTAGATAGGAAAAGGCTTAATACAGAAAGTTAGGATTAAGATAAACAACGTACACTTTGAAAATACAATGGAAAATTATGTTCCCACAATTGATTTGCATAGGTATTATCAGTAATAGCAACAGCATTACTGAGTTCCCAGACAGAAAGCCTCAACTGCTCTGCCCTCTTGCATTTTGATCCAGAATGCACACAACTCTTCCTCACTGCCACAACCCAATTTCCTACTCACTACCTGCCTCTCAGAGCTTCCTATTGCAGTGCCCCTGTATTTTTTTTATCACCTTGTTCTTCTAAAAGCTTCTTTACCCAACTTAAAAATTCCTTTTCTGAAGTCAAATGCTGTGCTCCCTATCTCCTAAATTTAGCCCTGCGCTAAAGCTCAAACTGGAAGTAAAACCATATGCAAGCTCCAGCTTGGAACATTCACACCTTGAGAACTGTATGCAACGTTTGCTACGCTTTTAATACAAGTAATTTGGGAACCAAGAGCAGCAACAAGACTGAAAGTATTCATTACCCCTGAGAACTTCCAGAACTGTTCAATGGACTCGTCTTCATAGCACTGGTAGGCGAAGGCACAGACGTGCTGTTATCACTGTCCATAGACAAGTCTAGGCTGCTGTCGTTCAGAGCCGTCAGCCTGATTCCCTCTGTCGAATGCTACAAGACAAAAGAAAACCATATTTAAGGGCTTAAAGATTGATAAAATTGAAATAGGGTAATATTGCAGTTATGCAAAATTTTAGCTGTTATATTTGTGAGGAAAACCCACCATAAACTAAGCATGTATGTGCCTTAAGTGCAGTTAAATGTGAGTAATTTGTAGAAAAAAAAAAAAACAAAACTGAAAGTTGAAGCATTAAAAAATGCAAAACAAGTGGAGAATTTTCAGATTGTTTTACATGTAAATCTGCTATCCTTTCACTACAAGCATTTAGTTTTCATGTTCACAATTCTGGTACAGATTTGTCTGAACCAACAATGTCTAAAAACATAAGATAAATAGTTACTGTATTTGCTGATCATGTTTTCAGCTTTATTTCAAGTTTCTTTGGTTTTGTGAACTTATAGGTACTGCAGTCATAAATTTCAGAGTAATACTGATGTACACCAAAATAACAATTCACACAAAGAATTTAAAGACTGATTTGAACTTAAACAGTCCATGGATAAGAAAAACCCTCCTCTGACATAATACCACTTAATATTTACATTGTCCTCTAGAACATGACAAACAGATTTACATTTGATTTCAATACAAGAATTCATATTCTTTAAAGAAGCAGTTAAGGTGAAATAGCTATAGTAAAAAATCGTATTTCGTAAACATGCCTAAAACAGTGTATGTAAGTGATTTAGCTGTTCACGAAAACAAGCAAACCTGTATTGCTCTCAGATTAAGCTAACACACAGAAACAGGGATTTTGAAATACAGACTAAACTGTTAAATTCAATGTTCCACCTCCTCCTTCCTGCCTTCACTAAAAGTAAACCACATCCAACACAACAGCTTAATTAGAAATCTTGCTACCATTCTTATGTATAACCACACAGGCAAACTGTACACAGAGAGAATAGCCCTGGCTAGGCAGTGGGCAACTTTCTGATGTAAAAACTGTCATGTAAATCTTTTCCTCTTAACTAAAACAGCATACAATACCAAAAGCTGCCAAGTTGCAGGTTGAGTAGTATTTTCCTTCAAATCATCCTCAAAGTATTCCATCTCAGTTACAGCACCAGACTACCAACTTAGATACAAAAAGGCACCAATAAGATCCATCTAACGAGTCACAATTTTACATTGTGAAGACTTAGAGGAAAACCTAAGTAACAACAACTTTAGAGAAACTAGAGATAGTAACAATTGCTTGACTGATTGTTCTGTAGGTTACAGATGCTTCATTTAGGTGACCTGCATGTTAAAATAGCAAGAAAGCTTTAAAAACTTACTACACTGTTTAAAATCTGTTTAATCTAGGCAGGCAACCAAAGCAAACAAAATATGGTATTTCAGTCAAATCTGAAGATATTACCCACATTGTTGATGTTCTGGGAAATCTAATACTATATTTAGTGCATCTAGTAACACTGCCACAGGCAGGTGAGACCACACCACCTATACAGATAAAACTAAGCTTTCAGAATATGATTTTAGTTCTTCGATTAGTAAATATAAAAAGCTGAGGAACCATTTCTCAATGGCATTTTTATTGCTCTCAAATATTAGTCAGGTTTACCTTTTTCTTTTTCTGAAGCACGTGATTAGGTAGCAGTTGGTGAAGTTGCTTACGCTTCACATGCCTTGCAGCAATCTTCATATCCATCTCAAACATCTTGCTGTTTATTGCTTGCCTATAAACTACACAATTCGAATAACATTAAGACACATCAAAGCATGTGGCACAAAGTCCACTTACCTGCCCAGGCACAAACACAATTACCTGTACAGGCACAGTTTGCATTTCAGAACATCTAGTACCCTCAAGAACAAGCATAGGGTCTCCTTGTTCATGAGGAAGAAAGTGGTCTGCCTGCTAAGCCAGCACTGACAGTACAAACACTACAAGGGTACTCTGGAAACAGGTGAGCCATTTTCCAAGAAAACTACCTTGCAAGCACGCAGTTCTCAACTATACTGTTAGCAGGTCTTAACAGTAACAACTCTGCAGTGAATTAAGTTCAACTCAAAGGAACTAAAAATAAAAATAAGATTTCCTCATAAGAATTACAGTATTTACATAAAACTATTTTCTTCACAGTTTATTATTCAGCTTTTATTTATACAGCTCCTACAACAAACGGGTTCTAATTCAGGAGTAGCATGCTTATGTGCCAGCTAATATATTACAAATTATTCTGGCAACTCAGATGCCACTAATTTTTGTGGTGTCTAAAATTATGCCTACTATTTTCTCTTCACCTCAGAACACTTACTTCAGGTAAGTTTCAACCCAACATCTTGGCTTCAAGTAAAGCCAGGTAAAAGTGAAAAATTTATTGTTCTTTCACACTGACTTTCTACATAATGTTGAACAAACCCGTGGAAAATGAGTCAAAAAAAAAAAAAACAACCCATTCTCAAGATCTTAAACAGAAAAACTTCACAAGTGTCTCCCTTATTCATTGTCCATTCTACAAATCTTACGGGAATCTCATTGAATAGGCTCTAAATGTCCAATTAAAAAGCTGTTAAGAGACAAGAAACTCAAAAGAGCTCAATGAATATTGCATACTAAAGAGCCTGCCACACTACTTTTTAGTACCGAAGAAGCTCATAAAGCATCGGAGTAATGATTATACAAGTTACAGTTAAGATAGGGGCATGCTCAGGAAAACCAGACAAGGTTAAAGCATCCCACATTCCTGACATCAGGTCTTATCAAAGTTTCAATACAAGGAAACCCTAGCCCACTTTTCACTGCTCTCTTCCTCTCCCTGCTCCCACTAAAAAGCAAACTATTCCCTAATTTCATTCTTCAAAATACTTCAGTCATTTTGATAATATCTTAGGGTTTACTCCAAAACACTGGGCAAACAGAAGCTTTCAGGATGGATTAAAAGCAACAAAAAACAGAACTGCTACTTGGTTACCTTTGAATCGTATTTACAAATTGAACAGAAAACGATCCATTGGGCTGCAATGACACTGATGAAATACTATTTCATTTAAAATTGCAAATGTTTAGATACATTTCAACTTTGAATGCAGTAAATCAGATTCAAAAATCTTAAGCGCAAATTTTAGTATTTTCATACCAAATATCTGACAAGTACACAACCTGTTTATGAACAATAACAGGCCTGAGAAACTGTAATTCAGATTCCTTCACTCCTTCAAAGCATAAGCCAAGCTATTCTGCCTTTCCTAAATTCTCAGACATTAGGATGATGTGTCTAGTTTCACTTTCACTACTTATAACCAAAAGGAAGATTCAGTCTCTCCAAATAAAAAAACCCTTTGACTGAAAAAGGCATATACACACACACACTCAACATCCCCTTACTGCAGCTATATATGACAATAAAGAACTTCCAAACTTTAGTATGATTTTACTAAAAAAATAGGTATTTATAGTTTATTATATTCACTCATAAACCCAGAATGGGGGGAATAGTAGGGGTGGGATGTGTGTACAGTTTTGCTCACTTCCACTCTTGAGTCTTATAAATCCAGAGACCACAGCTGCATTAAATAACACCTGAACTTATTTAACTCTTAATATAAAATACTTGAGTCATAACTGTCAATTGTTTTTTAAAAAAACAGATACTGCAAATTTATTAGATAAGCCTGTCAAAGGTACTGTTCCTTTCTTAGTCTTAAGACTTTCCAGCTGTTACCAATTCGAGCATAAGAAATTTTTAAGCAAAGTGCTAAGTTATTTTCATGAATCAAAAAGTAAACACTGGAACAAGTCAAAAAAGTTTTCTTGCACTGAGTGTTGGACAGGAAAGTAAAAATTACTGAACCAACTAGCTAGTATGAAATGCCATGGAATAAAAAGCATTTTATTTGAGTCTACTAGACACTCAGCTTTAATCTACTGATAAATTCAGTTTCACCAAGTTAAAAAAAAAGAAAAAAACCACAACTTTTAAACTATACATGTTGTCAAAGTGAGGTTAGACTAGGTAGTTTGCATATGATAAACAATTTGACTATATTAATAAAGATCACTATATAATGTATAGTTTTTAGTAAGATCTGTAAGTTTTGTGTGAAGCATTTGGATCAATTTTACTGAAAAACTGAAAATGACTAGTCTGAAGTGTCTAGAAGAAGCATTAAAACTCATTAAAACTGTATTTCATTAAATAACACCCTGATTCCTTAGCTGAATGCTTAGACAATTCTCCTATTGAAACAGACTACCTTATTAACAAAGACAACTTCCAACAAGTTTATTAATACCAGGATATCTAGAAAGAAAAAAAAAAACTCACCTGTGTCTGTAAAAGATTGAATGTCGTAGGTAAGATCAACACTTAGGTTTTCAGAATTTTCAGTCTTCTTAAACACCAACCCGATGACCCACATTGTACGGTATTCTTCCCTGGGAAATTTTTACATAAAACAGTCACATAATACCGTCAGAAGAACTAAATAATGTTACCTGCTGCCATAGACACCCCAGGTCAGTTATCCTGCCTGCTCCTCCCTGCAGGTGCAGGGTGCTCTCTGCCCTCCTCTGTGTGGGATACAAGCTCAGCAGTGGCCTTGGTCCACATACCAATCCCTGTCAGTAACTCTAAACATGAGGTCTTATCACTGCTAAAGCCAGATAGTTTTTTTTGCCTTTCTGTGGCAAGCTCCCTGTTGCTTCTGGAGTTAAAATGTGTAACTGTCCTGGTTTGAGGTAAATAGAGCTGGTTCTGCTCAATGATTTTACTTTTTAGCTAAAGCTCTTCTAATTAACTGCTGTCTGAGTTAGCAGCGTTTTCATAAACTGACTTAAGGACATTCCCTTTTCATTTGCAATACAAAAAAAAATCATGAAACCCTGAGGTAGTTTTCTCCAGCAAACTTAATGAACTAAGTTCATCAGTAGACTACTTTATTCAACTGTGCTTCTCTATAGACTCTCTTACTTTTAGGTGTTAGAATTAGCCACTGCAACTGTAAAGCAAATAGATTTGAAAGGAGATTATGTTTTCAGCACCTAATGCTGGAAGTAGTTAGAATCTATTCCCTAAGTAAACAACTTTATTTTGCCACATAAACATGTGTCCAACTCCCAAATTTCTTAGCTGTAACTAACCATAAAGCACAATTCTCAAGAAATAAGAGCCTCCCTTTGACAGCTCTTCACCTAATATACATGGAAGATGAACTATTATATTCTACTACAGAATATAGTGTAACATTTCTACACCAGCTAAAGATATTTAATGTTTTAATTAAAATGTTTTTTACCCTGAAGGTTACTTCTAAAGATGATCAGTTTTCAGTCAATCAATGAACATATTTAGGCAAGCAGGTGAAGAATATACATAACTTATATTGGAAAAATTACCTTTCTTAAAACCATTGCCCACATCAAGCTCTCTGATGAAAGAGCTAACCAGAGCCTATCACTATACAGGCAGTTGTAGCTCTATTTATCCACTAAAATGATGCTGAACATGTACTGCTTGCTATTGTCCAATTCCACTCAGAACATGCATGTAATTTAATATTTCAGTTTAAAAAAAAAGTAGCACCATACTGTCACTTGAAGCAGCTAACGTCTGGACAAGGTTGTATGGAAGGTAACAAAGGTTTTTACATGTTTCACTGAAAACAAACATTTCTTTCCCATTCACATACTTCCCACAAAAATATGATCCCTTACAAGTTAATTACAGCACAATCTAGTAATAAAGTCTTGGAAAGTTTTCACCCACACACCTGCAATCGTTGTTTTGAGAGGGGAAGGAGTTGAAAAACAGATTTAAATCTTAAACAATTTGAAGTGCTTGGTATTCTCTCCACTGTTTCCACATCCTGAGCAATTCTAACATAAGGCATTACCAAGATTAAATGATATTCATCTCAACTGCTAAATTTACCAACATCAAATGTACCTAGTTACTCAAGACTTCTGTTCCACTGTGCCTGATATTCTACCTGATTCTCAGTGCGGCCTCAATTAAAACTCTCTTACCAACTGATGCTAGATGCTCAAACAGCAGCTAAACAGCAGTAGCCAACAGACTATAAGCAAGAAATTATGCAATTAATACAGTTACTAACAAAAAAAATTTTTCCTTTTTGATTTAGAAATTTTCTTATATAGAATATCAGATTTTTACACATAGTACTTGAGAAAAGCTTAAAATTATATTTTTAATGACGAATTATTTTTTTATTTAAATCATTCAGCCTTTAGAAGCTGTCACATTAATCCATTTAAGAGTTTATAAAAATGCTAGTTTATTAATGAATTGGCATTTTAGCCAAGTTAGTTCCTTACTATTACATGAAAAAACAGTTTTGCTTACTTGTCAGGATTTTCCTTGGGTGCTGGGAATGACTGTGGATTCACATGAGCCAGTGTAATGAATTCATTCTTCTCCAGGTTTCCAACTAGAATACGGATTTTTGATTCCACCAAGCCCACCCTGTATAAACGTCATTTATTAGCAAGTTTTCATCAATAACTGAAGTATTTAACTTCACGTATGAGGACAAAATCCTAAACATTTTCCCTATACTAATATTTGAAACTACAAATGAACTAGTGCACTATACACGACAGGTTAACAACAAATCAAGTGAATGTGTTACAAAAACTAATGCAAGGGAAGCTTAAGAATGCCCTGAAGCTCTCACTATGGCCCGACTTTACAGAAGGAATTTAACAGCAAGACATTACACATCAAGTAAAAGCAGTTAAGCAAGAAACTCCTACATATTCCTCCTGTATGCTTTTGCCTTCAGATTATGAATTTTGAAGAAGTTCCTGACACCTGACAATCTTAAAACTTCTCTAATAT
>NW_008584636.1:0-27212 GCF_000691845.1 Merops nubicus | reverse complement strand
GAAAGAGGGATTTTTGTTCAGAGAAACAGTATTTCAAGAGATTGAAAACATACCTCCACAAACTGTTTCTTAAAAGAAGTGGGTAAGGTTTAAGAAAGTAAGATTTGTGAAATGAACCTGACAGGACTGTAAATTTCAAGCAATAGCCTTCACTCTCTGCTTCTTCACTTTTAACTGTTTTTCAAAAGCGTATCATCTTCATCCATTTAATTTTGAAACACTGAAGCTCTACTTCGTTCCATTGAAAACATACTATATACATTAGATATTCCCTTGCATCCACTGCTGACAGGTTTTAAGTTTTGTCTGATTGTTTTTGTTTTTCTTTTAAACAGCAAGCATTATACTCACCATTCTAGTCGCTGTTTTTCTGTCGGTGCGCTTGCTAGAAGTACAATATAATGCCTTTGGAGATAAAGACAATATGCTATTCTATTTATACTTCTAAAACTACATTCAAACCTTAACATTAAAACTCTGCAGTAAATTCTACATTGCAAACTATAGGTTTAAGTATATATCCTATAATAAAATTAAGCATTGTTAAGGAAACAAAGGGGTTACACATCCCCCAAGCATGTGACTAATGGATTTCTTGAAATATATCGGATTTTAGCAACACTTCCAACTACACTTTAATACCAGTAACCTTAATAAAAGGCTAGGAATATAGCACTAGCTGAAAAACAGTACAAGATACTTCAATACCAAATGAGATCAACAATTTAACTGACTACTAGAGATTCCTTGCAAGTAAAAACAGTTGTTCGCAACCATCTATACATGTCAGTTGTCTTAGTCACAACAGTATTTCTGAATAGTTAGAAGAGTGGTTAGAATATATATATTTGCTCTAAGTCAAAAATACCACTAATCAAATGTGGTTTAAAATTTTATGTCTGAATTTTAGAATTGTCTGAAGACACTTATCTGAAACTTCACAAGGAATGTTTCCTCTGATGGCAATTCTTAAACTCTCTATATTCCAGGATAATCACTGTATACCTACTGTAAGTAAATTTCAAAAAGAAACAATACACAAAGCAAGAATGGAATTTTAAACAAAGCAGCCCAAGGACAGTGGAATGGGAGATGATTACTTTTAACTTCAGTTCATAATGAGGCAGGTGACAACCTTACATGTCTACAGTCAGGTGTTTCACAAGTTTAGCGGGGAAGTCTAGTGTAACATCTTAGGTCATCCAACTTGGCATTACTCTATACTGACACGGTATATTTAGGGATCTTCAGAGCAGGATTTCAAGAACAGCAGTAATATGAGGAATTAGACCCCAGTATATATACCTCATAGAAAGGAACAAGAGGTCAAAGATGATGAAAAATTACAGTGCAAAAATAGTCATCTGATGTTACAGGCCTTCAAATGGTAAATCAAAATCAACAGATCAAAAACAGTAACTACATGTTTCTGTTCTTCACTTTAGGTAGCAAGAGAAAAAGCATACTAAATACTACAGTCCTTCAAATTCAGCAAGAGAATGTCAATGAAGCACGAGGACTTTTTTTGGAGAAAGTTCTTTCCCCTTCTGAATAAGACATTTTGTCCGTTTTCTTTTTCCCCCATTTTGGCAGTATTACTGCTTCATACAAAAATGTTAGACTTTTTCTTATTATCTTATTGAAATCCTCATTTTTAATAAGTTACTTGCAGGATACCACAACTCAACCATTTATATTCCTTTAAAAAAAAAAAAAAAAAAAAAAGGTCTTTTAACTCAACCTCTGTCTGAGAAGTTACTAATTTCTATTTTGTCTAAGGAGCATTAGATATGCAACAATCATCCATAAGATTCCTACATACCACACACATTCACAGAGTGTTTTATTTAGTAGGAAAGACAACTTAAGCTTTTTGTTGTTTTAACCATGTATTGGCGGAGACTAATCTCTAAGTATTTGAAGAAACTAATTTTCCAGTTGCTTATTAAAAAAAGCAGCTCTTTGAAAGAAACTTCAGAATATTAAAAGAAAAGAATGTGGCTATGTCTATATTACTCAAGTAGCTGATAAGCACCTAGGGGGAAAAAACAACAAAAAACAAAACACTAAGACTTATTCATTAAAATAAGCATAATGATTAGCTGGGTTTTTTTTGTTTAGGTAGTGCTAGCTGAAAGAAAAAAAGATGCTATCTCACCCTGCAGTTAAACAGTATTGAGAGGGAGTTAATCACTAGAAATCCACTACTGTCATTTTCAGTAAAACTTAAATAGTACAAGTTGTTAAAAATTAAGACACACTTAGAGTTCAAGGTCTCACTGCTAAATTTTACAAAGACAAGATTTGTTATACATTCTTCATAATTTTATCACAAAAGTATGTCTAATTCGGAAGTATACATTACTTCATGATAAATAGAAAAAAAAAAATGAAGTTAAGGTTCTACCTCTCAATGGTGATTTTTAGATGCAGGGTATTATTCTGAAGTATATTTGTTTGGTCTATTTTTTGCTTGGGGTTTTTTGTTTGGTTGATTTGAGATTTTTTTAAAAAACTGGTGCCGTTTCCCTCTCACTGCCTCCCTATCAGCATTATGTTTTCATCAAGATAACCTAATGTAGATATTATGGAATTGTCTTACACCATTAATACCTGCACCTACAAAAAAAACCCTAAAACTATTTTTAAGAGTCATGCTACTTTCTGAAAAAAAAAAAAAAAAATGAGAACACCTGAACATGTTCATCTTAATTTTTCTATGTTAAAATGTCCAGGATTTACACTTTAAATTATCCCGTGCTTTAAATAAAGTCCTATCAAGGCAAGTATTCAAAGCACCTTTGTAAAAGGTACATTTATATTCTACTTATTTAACAGGATATCTGTCTTTATAACAGAGAAACAATAGGCTAGAGCTCATTAAATGAGTGTTATCTTCCTTCATCAAAGTTCCCTCTTGATTTTAAGCTCATTCTCTCATAACACATCATACTCATGTTATATCCATTCGAAATTATTCTTGCCATTTCCCTGTAAAACACCATATTCAGCAAGTGTATGTTCTTTGTTGCTTCCCCCATCTGAAAAATTTAACCTACATGAAGGGCAGATATCCCATGTTGTAACTCCCTAAGCTCCAAGTAACTGTTGATGTTTAAATAGCAAAAATAAATACACATTTCCCCATTATCCCAATTTCTAATCTGCTTCTGCCATGCAAGTACACAGTAGCCTTCAGATTTCCTTAGTCACACATCATTGAAATTTGTTTATTTTAAAACACAGCTAACAAGTCAAAGGGGCTTACAATCAACATAGATGTTGAACAACTAAGTGTCATTGAGAGGGATAGATTACTAAAGCTATGCTTTCTGAGAAGAGAAGAAAAGAAATGGGTTTTAGATGTCTCAGCAAGAATTGGATCTTCCCTTAGCTGGCAGGACACTACATACTGCTTTGAATTTCAACAGTAACGAATCAAGGCATCTACAAATTTAAACAGGAGATGGTGAAGACAGGAGGGGAAAAAAAAAAAAAAAAAAAAAAAAAAAGAAAACTTGGAAACATGGAGCTTTCAGATGGAGATTTCACCAACAGCCACATTTATGGCACACTGACTGCATATACTGATTTTATTTTGTAAAGGTTACTAATCAAAGCTTTAAATTAACTTACTAGTTAAAACAGAAAAAATACTGAGTAATTTAAATTAAAGCAGGCTCCATAATATTATTCCACAAGAAAAATAAATAAAGACATTTGGGACAAGGTCTGGACAGCGCATGTTGGCAAGAGCAGCTTTTATCGCTAAAAGTGACAAAATGGCTAAAGCCAGCAAATGACATTTAATGTTTCCTATTTTTTCCTAGTTTTGAAAGAAACAAAGAATATGTACAAGCCTCTTGAGCAGAAACTGATTTGTCTGCAGCCCATTTTTAACTTTAAAAAAAAAAAATATAATTTTAGTGCTCTAAAGTGTTTTCAAACTTAATTTCCAAGGTACAACAAAAACCATCGAAATAGTTTAAATCTTTTATCATGCAAAAGGTATAGAAACAAAACACAGACACATTATGAAGGTCATCAGTCTCTTTTAATGGGGGAACTGTATATTTCAATCTTGCTTAGATTAGTACATAACCAACCACCCAACACACAAACAAGTGTAAAATATATTTGATCTTGATTCAAGAAAAATGGGTCTCCAATTTCAACTGAGGGCAAAGAAGATGTAGTCCGTATTTTAATAATCCATATTTATTATAAAAATACAACTTTCAGCAAGTCCATATACATTTGACAAGCTTCTGCCCCACAAGCATATTACTAAAAACCCTAAATATATGATGTGTGAACTTCAGTACTTCCCTTAGAGACATTACAAAATTAGAGAAGCTAGGTGTGAGAGTATTAATAAAGAGCCAAAAGCCTTAAGCTTTAATGAAAAAACTCTTAGTAATAACTAGTACATCTGGCAGTTAGTCAACACAATGGCAAAAATATCTTTTATTACCAGAGTGAACTGTTGACTATATTGACAGAAGAAAACACACAGTCTCAAGTATGTATTCATCTTAAATATTGACCTTCAGAATTAGTTCTTTTAATATCTTGTTTCCTGGGAGGCAAGACCCATTTTTAGAATTCTTACTGACACCACTAAAGAACATTTCTGTTAAGTCAACCCAGCTGATAGGTCTTCAACTTCATTGTTAGCATACCAATTGTTTAGTTAACTGGTGACATTCTAAATAACTGGTCAGGGACTAACCAAAAAAAACAACCAACCCATAATCTGAGGAAATTATTCATTTTCTAAGAGAAAGGACAATAGTGCATTCACTCCCCCCCTCTACTGAAAAATCCAAAAAGAACCCTTAATGGAAGTATGTATATTTAAGACTCTGTGCTGTAAAGCATCATTAGATAGTAACTGATAAAACTTAGAAGTATTCTGCCATGCCATAAAATACATACTTGTACTTTTGAAAGAAGTTTGGAGCTTCAAAAAGTTTGGACCACTCTGCCTTACTCAGCAAAATTTCATCTGTGATAGCAAGACCTAAATTATAAAAAAAACACTTAAACTTTTTTTTATAAAATACAGTTTAGCACCCAGAGTAAAAATAGCTTATAAACTTAGCAAAGGTTACTACAAATTACTTCCCCCCTTCAAACTCACAGGAATTTATCACCAAATCTTATATTCCAGTCACACCTTAAGTGGTCATTAGTTTTAAAAATTATATTAAAGAAGAATCTCAATAAAATACATTTAGAAATGTACGTTAACTTATCAGACTGATGATTCCACATACTTTTGCCTTGAAGGGTAACAGCTTAGTTTAGCCTTTCCTGTATGCCACTGGAACTACTCAGTCTAAAGATAGAGATCTTCCTTACAGTACTTGAATTATCTCTTGTGCAATAAATTGTACAAGGCAAAGAAACAGTGAGACAATAAGCTACTGCTCTGCCTGAGAGAGTTACTGGTATGTGCTCTCTGCAGTGAGTTTACTCCTTGTTTTGATAACCTTTTACCCACTGTAATTAATTATCCATGTAGGTTACTAGGATAAGCCTAGAGGACTCGTCTTCGAGCAAGTTTGTCTTAGATTAGGCCTAGAAATGGCCATTGAGTGGGATTACTACACTACTCTCCTATGTCTCATGACACAATCTAAAGCCACTAAATTAAAAAAAAAAACCAAAAATATTCTCTACATTTAATTATAGTTTTTAGAGCAAAAGGCATGCTAATTAATTGCCCTCGGTTTCTAAGAGTGAAGGACAGATCCACAGAAGTCTCTACTGAATTTGGAACTTGAAGTCTCTCATGTCAAGAAGCTATTTAACATACCCCCACCTCCCCCTTCACAAAGCGTATCCACAACTGAACTATTTTAAATCAATTTGAAAACATTTATATAGAGAGCATGAGATAATACTTACCTTGTTTAAATTCCTCAACCATGACCATCCGTGTGGAAACGGACACATTGTAGGTAGAGTTCTGCTGTGGGTATGCTGGTGTAATTATAGGCATAAGATGGTACCTATCACTGGGGTTTACCTATATATAACAACAGCCAATCAGTTTTCTTCAAGCATACACATGAGTTAACAAATTTGGATTTCTCCTTTTACTACAATAGAGTCTTAAATTCTAAGAGACCTTAGTTTGCAGACCAAGTAGATTTACTAACAGTTCAGAGAAAGTTTACCAAAAAAACCAATGCTTTCACAACAGATCATTCTGAACCACAGTGAAGTGGGAAGGCTATAACCTGTCAGCACATCAAGATCAAATTGCAGCTATTTCCAAGTCCAGAAATACCAACTGAACAGAACAATTTCTCTCTTTTATGGAGATTACCTTGTGATCACATCAGAACAAAGGATACCTTATCACCACATGAGCACCTTCGGAAGAATTACTGTCTTCAGATTTTGTGAAAAATATTTTATATTTTATTTCTGTACCATTACTAAAAATATAGGGCCATCTTAAGACAAGAGGCTCTAGGCAACCTGCCAGAAGCATCACTTGCATTAGCATTATCTTTTATTAATCAGCACACAGGGAAACAAAAATGAAGGGACAAAACCACACAGTATATTTAAAAATAGCTTTACGGTAGCAATTTTGTGGATAGTAAATTAAACTCCTGTCTTTAACTTGCTTTGTTTAGCTACTACAACACAAACAGTTCCCATCACACACTGACCTCAAGCCCCCTGTCCTAAGAATAACAATAAGACTCAAGAACATTTTTTTCAACTGTATCACATTATTTAAATGTGGACTTGTGTTAACCAGAAAAACAGATTTGAAGCATAAAAGGGCATACAACTCAACCTCTGGTGCTTACATTAGTCACCAAAAACAGATGAGTTGAACACCACCTATTCTACAACAGACAAAGCAGCACTGAACACATTCACACTACACCCTACTGAAACCTCAGCATGTGAACTGTGCATCTGCTGCAATCTGTTTTATTGACTGCCTGAAGGACATTACATGTCCAGTGTCCCCAATATAAGCGCTACAAAGATGAGACCAAATATTATAAATACTATACAAAAAAAACCTTAAAACACTTCCAGTTATGATCTTCTTTGGTCCAAGATGAAAACACAAATTACTATGATTATGTGGAACCGAACCTATGCAGCTGCATTAAGTGAATTCAATATGCTTGCTGAAGCAACAGGCTTTAAGTCAGAAGCAAATGCTTTTAAGATAAGCAGTTTTTCAAAAACCTATCACTTTTAAGACTTATATCTAATTACACTGAATGACTATTAAGATCACATACTGGAAAAGCTAGGAGTAAAAAGTACATCATTCAGCAAGTGTGCTTCAAGCGGTCAGTTTAGACAAGTCAACTTTGTTCCATACTCTGGAGAACCAGAAGTTACATATACAGAAGACATAACACCAAAATACTATGTTTAATAAACCCAAAATGAAGTTCACCTAGGATTTTTTAAGCAACTGAATTTATTGTACAGTGTGACTAATAGGGGAAAAAATAATACACTAACCCTTGGGTCCCATACAGGCAAATTAAGATTGCATTCTTCTGGCTGTTTCAATAGCACTGGATTTGGCCATTCCCTGTTCAAAAAGATTGTAGCACTGAATAAGACTATTGGATGCAACCATGAACCATGAATGTTCAACAAACAATACTTTTGAATATGATCCTTCTTAGCTCTGATCCCACAGTAAAGCATAATTTTGTCACAATTAAGCTGGTCAAACTGGGGTTAAATAAGCTGTATTGCTGATCTACAGTGCAGTTGTAATTAGCTTTTCCAGGGCATCAGAACAATGAATTTTCTGTAGCCTTGGAGCTTTATAACCACTAGTTTAGATAACTAAACTCCTCTAAATTTTTCTTGAAACAAAGCTATCAACTATGAAGAATGACATTGTGTCCAACTTCAAAATAGCTGTTTCATGGACAAACTACAGAAGAAACAGCCAGTGTGATTACAGCATTATAAATTTGGTACAAAGCACATGTATTAAAAAAAATAAATAGCACTTCTGTTCAAGTTGTCTCTATTCCCATGAGTGAAGTTAGCTTCCTATGAAAAGAAGTCAGTTAATCTCTTGGTATTTGGACATTAATGCTCCTATGCTATGCACATATAAAATGAAAAGCACTATAAGGAACACATTAAACAGAGTTTGCAACCAATTTTCCTCTATTAGCTTAGTGTGGCAAGATATTACTAAGCACTAGGTACCTCAAAGAGGCCATAAAGCCTATGGATTCAAGACAGTGAAACTGTGGAAATTATCTTCACATTAGGAAGGAAAGACACTATTGCTGAAATAAAGCACAAATTTGGGAAAATAATTTTTAACATTTGTCAATGTCTCATGAAGAATATAGGCATCCAGGCATCCTCTTCCAAGAAAAAGTATATTCATTTGTAATCTGCAAAGTACTCTTTGGTTCCATTCATTCTAAATTTACTTGGAACATTCCCATTGTTCCCATCAGACTTACTCAAATTATCTTTCTGAGGTAACCAGCTCAGCAGTATGAAACCATTTGTAATTCCAAATCACCTAACTCTCCACACTGACAAGATTAAAAACCACACTTTTGCCACCGGTTCTCCTAAACTGCATTTAGGCTGTGTGCCTAAATCAGTTTCTGACATACTTCCATTTCCCATCATCCCAATATCTGAAACTTAAAAGACTAACTTTCGGGGTGTCTGCTCTTGTTTTGCACTATGTAAGTATTTCACCTGAAGAGTAGTGTTGAATTGTAACAAGTACTTCAGAAAACATGAATTAAAAATTGGGCTTTTTTTTTTTTTTCAATACTTTAAGTACAAGACATGTTGAACAACTTCTTGAAAAACTCAGCTCAAGCTAACAATTTTCTGGCAGTAATAACAGTGTTTATTACTAGCACTTTAATCTGGTAACAGCTGAAAATGATACCATAAAAACAGGACTAAAATTTAGTGTCTACAAACAATTTTATTTTAGTGTAATCTAAATAAAAAACCCAACATACCATTTAGAAAATACCAAGAAAAATTTATGTACAAGAGTTGATGCTATTGCATTTGGATAAAGCTGGCAGGTTCTTGCTACTAACATAGCCCAGGAAACACCGCCAAGGAAACCTAGTATATTGGAATAGATGTTGTGGCCTGTGGATTGAGAAAGAAAGAGACAAAAGGAGACTGTTATCAGTAACTGCAGGAGGTTAATGAAAACTTTGAATATTTTGGAAAAAATCTGCTTACGTTTTGCCCAGAGTTTGATAGCTCTCAGTGTTAACCTGAAGTTGTCAATGTTTGGTACTAGATGCAGAATTTCATCGGTTACCCGGCAACCTGTCAAAGGAAGGAATCCATTACACTTGCTGCCTCCAAAATTTATTAATTTATATTTTGATGGCTTTTGGTTTGAATAAAAAAATCTAAGCTTTCTTCTTTTTTACCATTTTACAGCAGCACTCAGACAATTCATGCATGCATAGTTGCAGTTTTAGACTACTACTTGATTTTCTTTATTAATGGACTGTACAAGTCTTTAAGAAACAAGTTTTAAGTTCTGCTGTTATGGGGTTACATGCACTGTACCACAGAACATGCAGAAAAAATTAAAACAGCACGAGTCTTCACAGGCCTACAGAAAATCAAGACGACATAGGTCAAAGCTTTGTTTGAATTTATAAGAATAGGCTAAAGAGAACAGTTTTTTAAAATATGAGTTGTATCATTACTTTGACAGGGTATTTTCAGGCTTAAGAGTAACATTTCAGGTAACAATATTAAATGCTTGGGGTTTTGTCTGTTTTACCTCAAGAATAAGTAGTTCTTAATTGTTATTAAGTAGTTGCAGAGAGCTGATTGCAAGAAAATAGTATTATCTAAATCTAGGAGTTCCTTTCAAAGAAATAAGAGGGAAGTATGGATTCCAAAGACTGAACAAATGTGATTTTTCACAAAACGGTGGAAGTTGCTGTGGTAATATCAAATTATCACATTTTCAGCTCTTAATAAAAATCAATGATCTCTCACATGCTCCTATTCCCTGCCAAGCTGCACACAGGCTGAGGCCCCTACCATCCTGTACGTAAAAAGTTCAAGCTGTGGTATGACACAAAAGTTAAGGCTTACCAAAGGTGGTACACTACTAGAGACCTGACCTCAAACCGTCAATTTTTTGATAACCCAAATATATCAAGTAATTTTCTGCATATTAAAACTCACAAGTTGAAAAAAACAGGTACATGTTTTTATAGAAACAGACAATGCTCCACACAAAATTCTTGCAAGTCCCATTAATTTCTTGACAGCATCATTTACTTCCCAAATAAAATAAAAAAAAATAATTACAAAAGTCTAGCCAAAAAGAAACATTTCTCTCCAAAAAGTTATATGAACCTGGCTATGACTTCACTGACACATATGCAGTTGCTGTATTTTCAGTCAAGTCCACAACTGAACTACTGTATCAAACACTCGCCAAGATTTATTAGATTATATAAGAAGTTCATGTGCAAAATTTTATATACGTACCATTAAGACTTCGTATGCATCTAATGTCTAAATTTTTAAGTAGGCTATCGTCTCGTAGGTCTAAGTCCTCAGGAATAGTTTGCAGTGCTAATCTTGCAAACAAAATATCAATCTTAAAAGAAACAGAGATAAGACATTAGAAAACTGTTCTTTCTTCTGTAGAACCAATTTTGAAACCCATGGTATCAAGTATACTAAGAATAAAATTCCTATTACAAAGAATCTCGTTCAACAGTGTGGACTGACGTCCTTCACAGACATTAACTGAAACGCTTTTAGATGCTTCCTCTATCTTACGACTCCTTTTTCAAAGTGAAAAAACACACATTAAAAACAATACAGCACCAGTACACACACAAAAACTATGCTGACTGTCAATGTAAGTAAACAGCTTTCAGGGATAAGCACCACTTCTAGGTCTAGAATACAAAACTCTACTACATGAAAACAATTTGTGACAACATAACCAAGTTTTAACATAAATATTCAAAATTGTCACCAAATTACAGAAAAAATAGACCTTCCCCATCCAGCAAAGCACACATGCAACTGGCTGCCTCTGTATAGGACCAGCATCTATGAAAAGTCTACACATCTGATTACAGAAAAGACGAAGATCTGAAAATCCAGCAAGCTACTGAGGAAGTGTACAAATTTGTATAAATTTTGGAATTAAAAATTTCTTTGCTATTACTTCTGCAATAATCAATCATAACAGCTTTTCCAAGTCAAAAATATCTAAGATACTGTTTGGCACTGAATTAGTTTTACATTGTCCCACACACAGCAAGGACATTTGAGTAAGGAAGTCAGTTTGCCCTGCCAGTCTTATATCAGGTATCAGTCAGCCAGCATGCTGAGAATATAAAGTGTGTATCAGCAACTGGCCTGCTAGGCAACAAGCCCCCTGTACCAGATGAGGCTTTTAGTCATCCTGAACTGCTACCATGTCATCTACAAGACAATTAAATACCTAGTGCTACTGTACCAACAACAAAACTGACTTGGTTACGGTAAAATTATTTCAGACCAAATTAAGCCGAAGATACCTTAAAATTAAGAACTTTTCATAGATGCTTAAAACTCAGCATCCATTTTAAACTATGAAGCACTTCTCCAAAGAAACTAATTTCTAAAGAATTCAGTGTGCCTCTGATTTTCAAGTCTTTAACAGCAAATCTTAACATTCTGTACTACAAGCAGAAGTTTCCGATTAAGTCAAAAGGACTACTTTTCAATGTAAAACAAGTTCAAAACTAACTTTAGCTTGCAGTTCTGTCCTGATCTCTACAAGGTCTTTCACCTCCAAAGATACAAATCCATTGACAATAAAAAGCTTTTTCAAATCCAACATAACTTTTTCAAGTCCTATGTAACTTTTTTTGGAGGTGAGCAAGGAATCAGTTTTCTACAGGAAGCACTAAAAAAAATCAAGACACTTATTATTTTAAGCAAGAACACCCAATGTATATCTAATAACTAGTATTGGCAGAAACTTCAAGTTCACTTTTTTGGTGATCCTGTCAGTTAAAGTCCTTTTCCTCAATTCTAAGGTTTCCTTTACAGGAAGAATACCTTCTGCCTGGATTAGGAAAAGGAAAATTAGAATCTTCTGGTAACATACTGGGCACAAATTCAGTCATCAGAAACTGTTCTAATGACACCTGTATATATGTATAAAAAGATGTTTATGATAACTTGGTGTTCATGACTAGAGAACTTGCATGCACTGCCAGCAACATGGGTTAAGCCTCAGCCATAAACCTAAACCATCAAGAGTCCATCAGATTACTACTATATTGGAGCAAGATACTACTACTCTTCTAGCAGATAATCCTTTTCTTTCCCTGCTTAAGCTTGCATTTTCAATTTCCTTTTTAAACAAGAGAGACAACACTGGCTTCAAATGTAAATGAATAAACCATACAAAAACCAGACTAGCCAGAAGGTGCCAATGGCAAGATTCAACATTTCAAATTAATATCCAGGCTATGTAAACAGAAAACAAGTTCTCCAGAAAAACGTTCCTAATATGCAACTGTATACAGGCAGTAATAAAATGGCTGACACAGATGTGAAATCACTGCATAGTATCACATTTCTCTACATCTCTCTCATCTGGAGAAAAAAAAAAATAAGCGTCAACTGACACAAACATCAGTGAAAATACAAGCAAGTAAAGCTGAACATAGAAGTGCAAAGGAGGTGGATCATCTTTCTGACACTCAAAAATTGCCAGTATCCTAACTAATGACCATTCTAATTGCAAGGCAGAGATTTAACTCAGACTGGGGCAGACAGACCTGTCCAGTCTCACAATAATATAGTTCTTCAAACCGTGTCATGTGTCAGAAGATTAGCATGGGAATTCTTCACCCACTGTGAAGGAGCCTTCCCATACCCACTAGTTGCTGTTTGATATAATCCAACTACAAGTCTGATGAACTGCTTGTATGAACAGTTCAGACGTTTTTGTCTTGTCAAAGAAAGATGACAACTTGACTATAAAACAGTCTGAGAAAAATTAACATAGCACCTTCTGAAAGCAGTGTTCCTGTTTTCTCAGGAACTTCTCACAACATATTAAAAATCAATTTAAGCAAGTTAAGCTTCAAGATAGCTGATCCATGAGGCTGAAGGCACCAAAACCATTGCTTTGGTCACGTGTTCACACGTGTCTGAAGGGATCAGCACAAGGCCTATACCCCATTTGCTGTCAGAGGTACCTTTTTGAGAACCGACCAAAGATGACACAGCTTCCTATAGTATAAAGTGCTGAAGCAAATCTGAATGTAAAGTTTGGGCAGTTCACGATTAGCAGCCAAAAAATTACCAAAGCCACATTATTTACGTGTATCATTTATATTAAATGTCACATCTTAATAATGCCAATGCTGGTACTCTACAGGTCAGTACAAGTGCATAGCAGTACTTAAAGAACGGGAAGATAATTCTACACGCAGGTTTAAACACATGAAGACAGACTTGTTTCAGCTTTAAATACCAAGTTAAATTACACAAATGAGGACTTCTGTCAAGGACCTGGTTATGAATTCAGAGTCACTTTATTAGCATTCATATTAATGAATACTACAAGAGTTATGGAGATCTTCAAAATATTGCTTTAACCATGTTCTACCAAAATAAAACAAAATATAGTCTTTACCTCTATTCCATCAAAACAAAGTTTAATAACTGGGACAAAAGCTTCTTCAACAGCCTGGGGAGAAAAAAGTTGTATTTTATTTTCAGTATAGAAAAACCTTTACAAACAATAGTTAGCAGGCCTACACAATCATAATAAAATGCTATTTATACAGATGCTTCTCTTTCCAGGTCAACTTTTGTCAGCAATTACTTTCTACACCATTGAGGATTTAAGCAGTAAGCAGTGATCTACTCCATGCTACAGTCATCTGGATGTTAACTACAACCCAAACTCATACCAACCATCTCTGACGACATTACCTCAAGGTCCAATTCTCTTCTCACTACATGAAGGATATTGATCAAGCATCTTTTACTCCTCACAGCATCCCTTAAGCATTCTAAGGCCAACCTATAGGGAATCTTGCTCTAAAAGGCCTCTTCTCTTTAATTCTGTTGCTTCTGCAGTCAGTATTTTATGAGAAATTACAAGGATGCACCTGTGTAACGATGCAGTCTAACTTCACCTAAACCAGTCGCAAGTCACCAGTGTCCAGAGCTCAAGCATCCTTTCAAAATGTCCTCATTAATAACGTACTTTGACAAACAGTATCCACAATGGAACTGGGTAACTTGATGTCTGCTCTGCAGTCAGCCAGGAATATCACTTTCCTGAATAGAGCATCTGAACTAAGTGCAGATGTACAGAGCACGGCTTTTGGAAAAGCAAACAACACTGCATAACCCCAAAAAAGAAGTCTTGGGAATTGTCAGAGGCTAAACACACTTCAATTTTCTAGTTCTTAATAAGAGGAGACAACATTATTTTCTGCACTTAACCTTACTTACGGAATGATTTAAAAGTGTTATGACACCCTGACCTAAAGTTTATTTGCATTATTGTAGAGCTATGCTGAATAGTATACATTGATCTACCTTCCTGCTAAAACAACTACATCAGCTGGAGTTAAATAGTTTATAGCAAAGTTAATCAGAAAATCAGAAACCTCTTCATTTTAGCACATGGATTTAAGGACTAATAGAAGCGTTCAGATAATAAAGCATTCAAAGCAGTTCTTTCGGTGCATACAGTATTACACATACTAGGATACCATCCTGCCATCTAGATTTTAAATGAGCATCATTCTTAAGTAGGAACAGAGAAAATTCGGAAGAATCTCTGTTTATCTGAACGATGATGAAAGGCTTTACTGCAGGTTAGCTAAAAATTCACTGCAACCTTTAATAATCAAGTCATGTTTACTTATTTAATGCATTATCTTTCACTATTTACTTTTCATCATCATCAGTTCAGCTAGTTGTGTCAGGCAGTTCACATACCCTCAGATCTCTCACTTCTTCTTGTTGTTTCAGTTTTTCATAAAACGACGTGAAAAAATCACTTCTTTCAACATGTCTTGGTGCAACACACAGGGCATCAATATCAGCACCTGAAATTGTTTATTAGCACACAGTGAGTTATTCACACTTCACACATGAAGTGCCAGAAGTGGACAAACATTTGTTTCAAACCAAACAGGAAAATTTAGTTTCTCTTCCCACAGAATGGATTTTCTTTGGGATTACTGAATGAAACTAAATGGAAGAGAAAAAAAAAAAAGTTTTTTACAAGTTCATGGCCACTAAGCACAACAAAAACATACATACATTCTTCTTGCAGTTGTGGAACACTTGTAATAATTTTGAACTAACAATGGACACTGAAGTATAAAACTCTCTATTTTTAAATATTTCCAACTTTTTTTTCCCCTGTTTGCCAACCCATGAGAAAAACATAAAATAGGAACACTTTTTTTTCCATTTAGAAAAAGCTTGGAGATGGCTGACCAAAAAAAAAAAAAAAAAAAATCATCTAATACCACCTCAAGAACCAGCAATTTTTTGTAACTTAAGTGTGACATTTACAGACATGTCATTAGCTCAAACATACATTTTTCATTAAAAGTAATTTTTGTGTTATAAAAGTCAATGTTACCTTTTGTATGAACCCCTAATCTATAGGATCCAAAAGTAAAAATTTTTCCTCCAACATTTTCTATTACAGACTGTGGAAGATTCTAAACAGAGCAAAGAAAAACAGTTATTTTACCTTAAATTATAACATACACAATGTATTTAAAAGTCACAAAATTTATGCTGTTTAACACGTAGTTACTGCTGAAGAAATACCATTATTTACATAAAAGACAAAAGTATGTTTCCCACTTTGGAAGCATTTGTAACATTTCAACAACATTACACATTACTCCCTCAGGCTTGTCAATTGTAGCATCCATGTATCTAAAATGTAGCAGTTCTACCTTTAAGGTGCAACGGCTTTAAAATATTATGGACATTAAACACATTTTGCTTAATACTCAGGTATCGTGGACTGATGTCAAAACTGACAATGGATTCCAATTTAGAGCAACAGAAAAATACCATATTAAATTGCTTTCAGAGACACCTATACTACATTCTTTAGACAAAAGCTTGGTTTGGGGAGAGATATGTGTTTTATCTTACAATTATTCGGGTACTTTTAGAAAAAGTTCCTAGATTTCTATCTTCAAAAATCTCTTGAATCCCCAGTACTGTGGGCAAAGACAGTTGCCCCTTTGTAACAGGATGTAGTGTTACAATCTGAAGCCCTACATTAATGGTTACACAGCAAAAGAGATAAGCAAAATCAAAACTGAATTATTTTGCAATGTGTATTGGAGAAATTTTACTTCCTAAGCTTGCACAAAGCAAGAAACTCTCACTATTTTGTTTTCAAGGATCAGCACATACATAGCAAGGCCATTCCTACCCACAGTCTCATTCACATATAAATTCCCACTTCATAACGTAAGTGTACAGAAGAAATACAATCCTAAACATACTCACAGCAAAACAACGTAACAATTATGGTTTTATCCCTAAAAAGTGCCACTTCCATCTTTACATTTTTGCAAGTCTATCATCATTAAAAAAGGTGTGAGAGGAGCAATGGGACAAACAAACTGGCAAAACCACCTCCATCATTTAACTAGTCTACAAAAGTAACATTACGGGATTAATATTGAAGAAAAATACCATAGATCATAAAATTGCAAGAAGTCCATTTTAAGATCTAGCACTGGTCCCCAAATCCAAACAAACCAACATATAGTTAACACCGTACTATATATATGTATTTTGACAAAAAGTCAAGCTATATTTCTGCCTAGGGAGAATAAAAAACAACGTAAAATTACTGTTACAACTATCATAACTTTTTCCAGTATTTATCAGTTTCTTTCTTCCACAAGGTTCTACTCTGAAGGGGTGCTGTGGCCTGGAAACAAAAGAAACTACACAAAGGTGGTGTTTGTTTTCCTAATTTGATCAAATTTGATCCCCAAATGTAAGATTAACTTTGTTTAGACTGGGAACACATTCTGAAGTTATCTTCCTACAGTAGTATTAGTATGAGCAATTCCATGTAAAATACATCCATACCTTGCTTTCACTGATTTCGCGTATCCATTCCTTTACCAGGTTATTTAATTTTCCCAAAATTAGAATCCTATTGATAAAACAGCAGAATCATAGGTCACCAACTTAAAAAATACTACCAGTTTGGTCTAAGATCATCATTACACACTAAGTCAGAAAGACTGCAGATCAAATTACAGATCTTGTTATACATATACACTGAAACAAAGCTGCTTTTACAACCTTTCCGCTATTTTTTTTCCTTTAAGGATGTTCAAGTGACTTAAACTCAGAAAATAAATGTAAGCGTGCAAGGCCTACACACGTTTTCAGGTATAAGAATTCTACTCACTTTCAAAATACATCTTAATTCATAAAACACATGCATCTAAAACCAGTGAAAATCAGTATTGAGAAAAAATAATCTAGAAAGCTTAATAAAGACAAAAAAGTATAGGAGCCTCTACAACAAAACAATTATGAAAGAGGGAAAAAAAAATGCAAGCCAGCCTCCAAACTTTAAAAGTAATCTTAGTTTCTTTCTGCATGCTGAGGTAGTCCTCTTAAGGTGAGAGAAATCAAGCTTAATATTTCACTCGTCTTTTAATCAAGTATTTGAAAGAACATAAACATGCTTGGAGTTCAGTATTTAACTACGTAAACCTGAAGATAGCAAAACAACCACTGCTAGAGTGAGTTTACTCACCTGCGTTGCAGTTCTTCTTCTTCTTCAAACACACCATAAGGTTTTAGGGTTTCTATTAATTTCTGGGTAAGCATGCAGTCAATCTCCTTGGGGGCAGCTAAACTGATAGGTGAGGTAATGCCATAATGCTTCTGTAGTTGCTGTGTTTGTGATCCCTGGGTTGTAATGGGACTAATAAAAGCAATTAGATACAAGTTACTGACAGAAACAAAACAAAACTTTCAAATTACTTTTTAACATCAGAGTAACAGACAAGAAACACATACTAAGGAAATAAGAGTTAAGCCTACTGTTAGCATTTACATCCCAGAGCAATCTGTGTTAAATCTGTTAAGGACAAGCGAATTGCCTTTCTCCAACTCTAAATACTGACTGATTGCAGGGTTACAAGTTGCTATGAGGCATGATCTTTTACATCAGCTGACTTCACACACATAAGACATTCACCTTCACAAGTAAGGAGGCTTTAGTATATTTTCAGCCCATCAGCATCACGCAGTTAGCTTTAAGCTGACTTCTCTGCTGGCTAGCGTACAGGAGGGTTAGAGAAACAACACCAGCTCTACCTCTGTGGGCAATATTACGTATCGCCTTGCTTCATGAGGGGGCTGGGGGAGAATACCAAGTCTGTGCTAGACTTTGCCTAGCACGAGTAGCAAGGATGTAAGCAGTACTCTCTGCACATCATGTTTCCTTAACATAACATTTTACTTCATCTAAGTAATTCTCTAAATGGGAAAGTAAGCCTAAAATAAAGGTAACCCACCATAATGGGTCAAATCTGCAATGACCTAGTTCACCAGGAAATGGTCCAATAACAAGCCCTCATACATAACTTTCCTTGCACTTTTAAAGATACACATAGGGATATGGAGCCAAACCTCAAGCACAAGGATGATACTCTCAAGTCAATCCCCCTTATCTCAACGTTGTAAGAAAGTAGACTATGCAAAAGAACTTCAGCAGAAACACAAAAGCAGTTATCATCATAGTGTGAGAACCAGTAACAACTTTCCTAGATAACCATCCTGGATCAGAAACTTTTTTTATAATGGGCATGTATTTTTTGTGATGTTCACATTTAAACACAGCCTTATTTTCAGACCAGTTTCAACTTGAAGACTAGTAAATCCTAAGCATTTCAAAACAAAACTTGGTCTTGTGTAACATACAAGTGTTTGAATTCAGTGATTACTGCATGCTATGCTCATATCGTCAGCATCAGTTTAAAGCTGTTTTAACAGGTAGTCCTTAAAAAAAAAAAAAAAAAAAAAAAAAAGAAACACCAAAACACACAACCAACTCTTAAGCATACTCAGTATTGTAGAAAAAAAATTATGTGCTTTAACATTTCAGGTAGCCAAATTTTAAGTTGAGAAACACTGAGTCTTGGTCATTATATACTTCACAGATTTTTAAAAAAATACACTACTTAAATCTGTATTTTAGAAGCTCTGAAGGTTATTTGCAGCATTAAATACTATTTATATATTGACATATAGATAACCTGCCTATAAATTATATTATTCCTTTGATTTTTGAAAATGACAAAACGTTTAAGCATATTGAAAAACTTTTCTGAAACCAATTTGTTATTTAATCAAACTTGCAGGGACCAACAAAAACATTATGATCTCTCATCAAAACACACGTCTTGGAAAACATGTCTATTGTATCAACAGCTATTCAAAAAGCCTTACCAACAATTAAACAAGCGTTATTTGAAAGTTAAGGCAATGCTTGTGTAGAAGTGTCACACCTGCATTATTTATGTTATACTCTTACTACATAAGATTGCACCCTTTCAAAGCTATACAGCAATGTTTTGTTTCATATCAAATTATATTTTAAATTCAATAATTCATTCTATTAGGCCAAAAGCTTTACCATCAGTCTGTTCTACTTCAACTTTTATAAAGTCCAAGGTAAAGACAAACTTCCATGTCAAAAATTCCATCTCACTGCTTATGGCAAAATCCCATTCTTGCCAAGCAGAACTTTTCCCTGTATATTGCTGTTATCAGTTCATACTTCATTTTTACATGTTGTTATGTACTATTTCTCTTGTACAAACCAAGAAACAATTTTTCAGGCTAACTACATATTGTGTGTGGAAAAACAAGGAGTAAGAGGGAAGTTGTATTCTAGTTTCCACAAAGACCAAGTACTAAAAAAGAACATTTAACTTAAACTTGGGAATTAACAAAACCTCCTAGAATTTTCCAACAAAAGTTAAATGCATTGTAAAATATTCTAAGTACTATAATTTGTTTGAAATCAAAAGCTCAGTCGCAGCGAAAATTTCTCACACAGCAAGTTCTAGCACATTTGTCCCTGTGCTTGTTAGCAAAAGGAAAAAAAGCAAAGCAGGAAAAAAATAAAGCCAACCCTCAAGTAAACATACCTGGGAATATTATTTGACATTGTTTCATTCACCTAAGATGTTTTAATGACCTAGTGAAGAATTTGGTAGCAGCTGATCATATATAGATCTTAGAACTTTATGCATGAACTACAACATTTTTTTAAAAAAAAAAAAAAAGTTGTTCAGATGAGTTATATAAAACAGTAATCCAAATTAAGGACAAGATACTATAACAATTTTTCCTCTTTAAAAAGAAAAATTTTAGGAATGTCAACACAAATACTAGCTTCAGCCACTTAGTTACTACTAAAATGAAGCCATCAGAAAACAAAAGGCCTCAATACGTAAATATCCTTTGGACATTATATTTTTACTTATACCACAAAGCAAGTAGTTAAATTTTAACTACAATTTCTCCCCTTTTGCCAACTGTTAATTTGAAAAAGTTAGTTTTTTTAAATTAAGATCTTGCAGTTTACTTTCATGTTTTTAAAGTAGTAATATAAAGCAAACAACATTTTAATTTTGTGTAACAATTTCCTGATGTTTTGACTATAATTTTCACCTGTCCATAACTAGAAACTGTATCAAATTTAACAGATATCAGACTTTATGGAAAGGCCTTGCAGCCACTGTCACTAGATTTCAAAAAAAGACTCAATGTCACTATGACCCAGATTCTGTTGAAGCAGACTCCTGAAGTCAGTAACGCTGATAGAGCCTGCTTGTAAGGGTCATGCTTCACCAATTTGAGAACTAATAGCTTAAAAATAATCTTCACCTTGCCACCATATTACAACACATAAACCCAAGCAAATATCAGATCACTTCCCTGATCCAGTTTGCAGCCTAACAGCAGCAGTGCAACGTGCAGGTCTGTCCTCACAAAACACCATGCTGTCATGACTTCACTCAGTATTGTCTCCAGTCCCTACAGGACCCTCACAGCACAGGCATAGGGCACAAAATTAGCTTTGAAACTCCTCACTTAAATGACAGCTTTAAACAACCTATTAAACCAACTGATGGACATCTTGTGTAACAATACCCCAAAAAGTTAGTTTTAGCATTATTGCTTTTGTATTCATATATAAAAACAAAATAAGGATGTTGTCAACAGCACAAGGCTTTCCTACACAAATGTTTCACCTGTGTTTGAAGGTTGAGGAGTTAATGAGAACAATTTCACCCTAAGTGCATGTAACAACATGGGCCTCCTGCAACATTTTAAAACTCTAGAAGGTGCAATGAAGCATACATTAGTGTTGAATAGAATATAGGTTATATCCAGCTAAAAACATCTAAGTTGAAGGTCAGTTGTTTAAAACTGCTAAAGTTAAGTCTATTCTAAGGCTTGCGTTAACACACCAAAAGACAGCGCAGAAGTGTCCTTGCAAAATCACAAGAAGTTCTAATAAAGCATTTGTTAGCTGCTTTTTAAATGAAAAATAAATTATTGCTCAGAAAGAAACTTAAAGTGCTCATCCTTCCAACTTTAATACAGTATTTACTTGTTATATTTTAGCCAGAAAACACCAATGATCAACATTCCTAGACTCATCTTTCACTTTCTCCTAAAACCATGAAGATCACACTCTACTCCAGCATATTCCCTCTTGAAAATATATACAGACATTCTAGTTCTTCCTTGTGATGTGTCATGATATATCACTTTTGGAATCTCTAATTTTAAACTATCGAGTTTATTCACAGACAAAGGACAAGTAAGAATCAATGCCGATCTTCTACCTGAGAGGATGAGACAGGTTAAGGGCTTGGGGGGAGGGAGGTCAATACCTTGATGGCATGTCAAATCTGCTTGTCATTGAAGTTAAGCATTAACAAAAATCAAAGAGTATTAAACAGAAACAGAGTCCCATCCCAGCTACTCAATCTTGACAACAGCAGACGCAGATTTGGCAGACAGCTCAAGCTCCAACAATTCAAACTGTGTTTAGGGCTTGTGTTTCTTTCATTTCTTTAAAACGAGGAAGCTTTCCTTGTTAACATCATCAAGAAAATAAGTAGTTTGAGGGTTTTTTGTTTGTTTCTAGTCAACCACATATACACGAAGATCTTGCCCTGCTATCAATATAAGCTACGTGTCAACAGCACAATAAATGAAAGTTGTAGAAAATTACATAGAATTAAGTTGAACATGCTATTGTTGTTGCTCTGGTTTGACCTGAATTTTTGAAGAACATGTGCTGACAGTTGAAACCACCAGCAACTAAGGTAACAGCTACAGTAATTTAACTCAGAAGTGTTATGATCCACTGTTTCACATTCAAATAGGAATTAATCTCATCTCTCAAAGAAATGCACTTTTACTTTTTCCTCATTGAAAACACACAGACTAAGTTATAGTCTGTACTGAGCTGACAGCAGTAAAGCTACATGACTTTTTCTTCAGAAACCAAAGCTCTGGTAGGCCCTATCTTCTTAAATCAATAACTACTGAATTAAAAATAACAGACCCTGGTAATACAGCCACTGCTATAACCATTTTATGAGAGGGCAGAAGTGGAAGGAAAATAAAACACAAAAAAACCATCAACCCACAAATAAAGCTTGTGAGAGACTTTACTTTCCAGAGCTGTACACCTCTAGACTCCTTCAAATGGAAGCAATAACATCGTTAAGGTAGATGGGGGAAGACTGTGAGATAATAAAAAAACTTTCCAATGCATCTTCTAAAGATCAGTTCACATCCTGAACACACATCCAGTTAAACTGAAAATAGAGGCGTATCTACATAACACTGGTCTATACAGAACTAAGAGTTAGATACAAATTTCATGTACTGTAGTACTCTTTCCTTTTTCAACACCAGAACCTTTCTCCATCCTCAGGGAAAAAAAAGGAATCCTGTCACTTCTTTTTTCAACATGCTTTGTATTTAACTCTCCTCCTACCCAGACTTGAAAATCCCTGTCATTCTAAAAACACTTTTCCCCTCTTCACCCTTGGTATTCTACTTCAGTTGTAATATTTTTATTGTGTTATTCCAGTTAAGATTTTATGCTTCTTGACAGAAACAGAATACAGTTGCAATCAGTACTGCATTATTTAAACGTCATGCCCCTGAAATGCGGGATGCTTCATAGAAATAAAAGACAACACAACCGAAATCTTAAAAACAATATGCCACAGGATTTAAATATTAGAATGGGTTGAATCCCACGCGAGTTTAAAACTCATCTCTGATCCATCCTGACACAGATCTTAACCACCCAAGATCTAACTTATCTAAATGCATGCCAAGTGCATGCCAAAGTCCCTTTCAGCTTTTGACCATGAAGCCTTGCTTTTGCTAGAAGGCACATAACCCTTTTCACATCCTCCTAAACCTCAGCTCAGGATAAAGTTTGTCCACACTGACACACACAGTAAGGCCAACATTGGTGAAGCAAAAGAAACCGTGGCCTGTTAAGTGACCAACAACGCACAGAACCTTAACTTTAAACTTTTAACTTGTCAGGACTTTTGGCTCATTCAGTCTTACCTCCATATACCAAAACAGAACACACAAGTTATCTCAATGACTATCCCCTCTTCTTTATTTGTCTCTGATTACCTCAGTAAAATTCAGCCATTCTTATTTACTGATGCAAGACATTCAGAGGTCAGACTCCTGAAACAACAACACTGGTCATCATATCTGGTCAATCAGTTGGAGCTAAATTCACAAAGCTCAAGCTCAACCCTGTCAGATTTCAGAGGAAGTGGTTTGAGGGTATCTGTTTTAAAGGCTCCTTAACAAGGACTGACTTTGGCAATTTCAGATTAAAGGTTATGGCTTCGTGCTAACACCATTGTTCCATGATAATTTCAGAAAAGTAGGCAGGATATCTTAATGATGTCTGTGCAAATCAGCTACTGGGGAATGCATGTTTTAAATGGTTAAGACCATTAAGAAGCTGTCCTCTTGAACAAAATTTTTAATACCTACTTAGCAGAAAATTGCTCGATCATTTAGATCATTAAGTTTTCAACTGTCAGCATGAGATGCTCAAGATACCCAAAACAGAACTGAACATGGAACGGTAACAGGCAACAGACCTATGGAAGAAGGTCAGCTATGGCAAAAGAAGGAACATTCATACACGTTATGCTAACCTTTGACTCAGTCCTGAGCTCTCTCTAGCTCTTCTGATTGTACAGAATAGTGAAGGCAGCACATCCAAACACACACCCACATCCACAACATTCTTAGTAACAACAGTTTCAGAAGTTTCTCAAGTTTAAACAAAAGAAAATTCTACTGTACTCCACAGGCAGCATGTGAACCAAAAATTGGGTTTACTGCTATTCTGGAGAGAAAAATACCTCCAGAGGTAGCAATTTAAGAAATTCAGTGAGGCTGAAACAAAAGATACCAGGAAGTATCAAACCAAGAATTAGGAATCCTAAGAAGTGTTTCACTGTAAGATCAATTTGGCTCAGCAGCGAGATCTGCTCAGCATAAAATAAGCCAGTTTCCAAGCGCTGTGCAGTACATCCAAGTTGACAGGTATAAACTCAGTCTCTTCTGGAGTAACTTTAGAAGACCAAAAGCTATTGAAAAACCACACATACCTGCCACCCAGTTCTTTGGCATTACATCTAAGAAATTAATCCTCAGTATAGAATTTTTACATTAATTTCTCCTTGATTAATAAAGCCATCACTTTAGATTATGGCAATTGTTCTTCTAAAGCAGCTCCTATGCTTCGCAAATTCAGGAATAACTTAATTCCTTCCATATAGTCTATAAAAAGTTGAGTTCTCTATTCAGAAACATACTGTTTATTCACTCCCAATCGGTACAAGCCATTTTAAATATAAAGTTATACTACTTCTGGCATACCAGTTGACAGTCGCTAATTAAAAGGCAAGAAAATAAAGACTTTACAAATGTCTAAAGTAAAGTTCAGTGAAAGAAAACAGAAAAGCTTTTACTTCATAAGTGCAAATAAGCTTGACTGCCTACAATAAAGACTGAAAAAAGAAACCCAAACCTCTAATATGGAAGTTACCAATAACAGTTAGAATTTCTTGCACTTGTGGCACTTGAAGTGTTCAAGCATATGACAATGCAATTTTCCACTTCTAGTTAAAAAAAAAAAAAAAAAAAAAAAAAAAAAGTCTTTTGCAATCACCAGACACAGAAATTCAGCAAAGAAGCTGCAAGTGCAATACCAGCAGCTTAACAAGAAACAGACTCATAGTACTGTTTCTCTGTTTGGAGGGTCAGAACTGTCCAGGTTACATAAAAAGACTACATCAGCAATCCACATAAAGGTAGCTGCTGCTTCACTGACTCAACAGACTTTCTACGTAAAACTCAGCCCTCACTGCAACATGTGAGCAGCTCAGTGAGCTTCATTTCTCCCTAGCATCTTAGCATGGACACGTTCTGTACTTAACACTTCACTGAAACAATCTTCTTTAACTTTTCTTCCTAACCTCCTAATCCATACTGCCAAGAAAAATACCCACACACAGTGCAGTATCAACAATGCTGTGTGCCTCCTGAGAACTCTGAATTAATGCTTTTTAAGAAAAGAGAGACGACAACCTTTGGGTTTACAACAGATAAGCTCTGACTAGGTCTGTCAATAGTAAACACTGCCCTAAAAAAAGACGTTTAAAGAATGTCTTGAAAGGCCAGGAAAACAAAAAAGTTTGTCATCTTGAAACTCTGGCAGTGACACAATAACAGGGTCGTTCTCACTCAAAAAGATAATCATCCAAGAGCATCAAACAGAAATAAGTTATACAGAAAAGGAACTTCCTAAACTCACCTTTATTTTTCCACCTCTAAACTTAAGTCAGAAGTATCGCTTCATGAACTCAAGACTTAACGTTACTACCCTTGCAACTTACCACCATTACAACGTTCCCTCTGAAGCCCTGACTGAATAATACAAAGTCAATCATGCCAAGCATACAAGTAACAGAACAAAGGCAAAATCTGAGAAAGTTTTTATTTTTGTAACTAAAATAAGCCTGTAGTAGTTAAGTTGCCAAGTAATGTTTATATTGAAAATAGCAAGATACTAGTGGAACTATAACTAGAAAGTCTTAAATTACACTACATAGTTAAAGTACCAGAAATACCTACGTTAAGAAAAATTATTCAGTCATTCTAAATTTGTCAAAGTTAAAAACTGTATTATTAAAACTCATAGAAACAGCCCAAACTTTAAAAATGTTACTCAACATCTCTAATTTATGTAATCACAACAAAATAAACTAAGAATGAAAGCAGACAGAATAAACAACCTCCCATTTCCCTGAGGCCAAAAAGCCTAACCGACTTCAAAGTTGGTTTCTGGTATTTTTTCACCACCATGCTGAACATGTGCAAAACTTATCTATAAAGACACTGCAGCCTCATTATACAAGCATTAGAAACTGGCGTAACTATTTCCCCTTCTGCATTCACCCACTGCATTCTCCTGTCACAAACTCTTTCCATTAAGTTTGTTGTGTGTTATCTACCCCAAAACGAACTCAGCAGTGCCTCAGACTTTGTAAAACAAGCACAACAGGCAAGCACGATTAATCTCCACAAAGTTTACAGATTTAAAACAACAGTGAATAATCTCAAATTCTTACTATGTCTTCTTCAATGGTTAAAAAAAAAAATCAACTAAAAAACCGAACCTAACATAAAGATGCCTCATTCTTAAGAGACACTTGACCGTTATCCATTGCTGGTTCCCTTGACTTATTTAGGACAATGAGCTACTAATATTATGGACTACAGGACAGAAGAGCAGGAATTTTTGTCGTTTCAACACAGAGCCCTCAAAACGCCAGCGAGGGGAGAAAATAAACAAAACAAACAAAGAGAGGAAGGAAAAAAAAAATAGGCTAAGAAACAGGGCTAAAATTATGTCCCAGCTCGTTCCCCACGCCCACCAGCAGCGCTGCAGCACGGCGACTCCCAAGCCCAAGTCCCGCTTCCCGGGTGAGGAAGCCCCCGGCTCCCGGCGGCGGAACGGCGAGAGGGCGAGGGAG
>NW_008584635.1:15952-41852 GCF_000691845.1 Merops nubicus | reverse complement strand
CAAGTCCCTCTCCTCAGGGCTGCTGATACTATGAATAAATTTATGATTCCTTCATGTAGTTACAAGAAAGTGATATTCCATACTCTACTAATTCTATCAACAGCTATCAGCCAGCTCTTGAGGCTGTTCCTGTCCTCTGTTTAACAGCCTTCAAAAGGAAGTCTGCCTGCCCCTGTTGTGCACTGACCTTCAGAGTTGGATCCTAAATGCTAAGACTATTAAACAGGAAGCAAAGGGCTGAGATAATACACAAAGATAATGAATTTTGTTTATGCTGAGAAAAGCTGGTTCTATTATACATGCTGCTTCAGTTAGCAAAGCAACAAAGATCATGCTAAAAGCCCTGTCCATCCTACAAATGAGATTTCTCAGATTAAGGGGTGAAAAATATCTTGTCCAAGCCAAGAGTGGTAATTAACAATTCTAGTCAAAGTGTTGCAATAAACATGATTTACAACATTATATGTTGCTCGCTCCATCTTCAGGTACTCAGATATTAAGCAATTAGTTCTCCTGGCAATCCTTTCAATGAGACAAACAGCTCCATGCTACATATAGGGAAATTAGCAAATGAAGAAATGAAGTATGATTAGCTAGACACAAGTGAATGAGGCTTTGTAGTTTGAGAAGTTATTTTCCCTCTCAACACAGAAGAGATCATTTTCTTCAAGAATATTCCTCATCCATTACAAATCATACAGTTTAGCTCTAACTTTTATGAAGCTAAAATGATAAATTGATGAGCATGGTGGATTATTAACAATGCTTATGAGCACATCTTAACTACTGGGTAATAATTTCCATTTGAGGGACACTAGCCTCCTGAAATAGTTATAATCTGATCCTTTATATTGTTTGTGTATAACCTACAACATATCTTAGTGATAAAATAACTCATTACTGCTATCCTTCCTGTTCATTACTAGACTATTTAAAACAATGTAGTTTTGGAAATATAAATATACACACATAATCTGAATATAAAACAAATATATTCAGAGCTAAAAGCTGTTCAATTGCATGCACATCATACACTAGGAAAGTTTCTACAAAAAGGATGGAAAATATGACTTATACAATGGTGTAAAGAATGCAATATGAAATTAAAAATCAACATAATTTCTATCACACAGGGTGTATCTTAAAGGGCACTGTGCTTTGCAGCCTAGATCATATGAAGTCAACTATTTAATTTGGGGTTAAGCACTGTTGATTTAAAACTAAGAATGTGTTAAGTATTTTCCTGTCCAGAGCTGAAATATGTCTTTGTTATTTCAGCCTACAGCTGCAAAATCTCAGAGGTTAGCAATCTTTTCTGTTATCTTGTTTTAGCTTTCAAGGCATGCTCCTAGGCTGGTTCAGTGGCTAAACAGAACAATGGTACTTCACGTACTATTTTGGGAAGTGGTGTTAATACATAAAAATTATATGTACCTATTTTATGATCAGAATCAGTACTGACCTATGTAACATCTCAGCAGTGTGTCATTGGTGACTGTTCCCCTCCAGCTAATTTATTTTGGAAAAAGCACAGAGAAGCTTGGCATTCCTTGGTGTTTTGCCTAAAACAGAGCATATTACTCATCTGTTCCAAGAATGTTGTCGTTCAGAATAACCCCAAATATATTCTTGGTAGTGTATGTCCTCTGATTTAGCCGAGCAGAAGAAATCTGCCACATTTAACCTACATTTGGCTACACTTCAACTGCAAGTGAAGTGAAACTTGAGTATTCTTTATACAACCCACAGGGATAATTTAAGTCTCAATTAACAGATGCTAGTATGTGACTTTGAGAACATTAGGAACTATTACTCTACAGATGAAAAAATAATGACTAATTTTCCATAACAGCTTTAAATACAAAGGACTATTATGTTTAATGTGTGGTTTTGATCCATATATTGACTCTTGCAAGTAATTTATTTGAAGGTACAAATTATATGTTGTAATATGTCTTCACCTGCACTTTTAGTTATATATTAAAACCAAAACCAACTAAAAAAGTAAAATACTGCAAAATACTGCAGTTCTTGCACAAAGTCAGAAAAGCACTAGTAAATGCCAAATACACAATCTACCTTTTTTTCTATGTACAGATATAGACTTTGCCACTATAATATTTGAGTGCTTTATAATTTTGAATGAAAGACTTCTAATTTTTTTTTTTTTTTTCATTGAGGAAAGAATGCCTCACTGTTGTAGATATGAGAGAGCAATGTTCTGAAAGAAGTTTAAGAATGTCTATGCCTAACTGTGAAAAACATGTTGACTACAGTTGGCTATCCAGATATGCAAAGAACAGATGCTCAGGAATCTTGCTGAGTCAGAAGCTAAATGATGTAATGACAGAAAAATTATCTGTCATAAAGCCCATTCACTTTAGGTATTCCTGTGATTCATCACTATTTTATCTGAGCGCATTGCAAAACTAAATCACTTTGATGTCCACTCGGATTTGAGATGGTCCAGCCACATTCATGCAACATTGTGTTTAGAGAAGGACACACATACCCAGCTGCCATTTCTGTTTTACTTAATGTCCTGCTATGAATAGGTGAAAGACACTTTAAACAAAAAGTTGGCAAAAGAAATCCAACACATTCCAGATACTGAAAAATATAAAACATTTTATGGAATAATTATAGATTCTCCAACCTCTGGAACAGAAGGTCTTGATTAATTTTTCACTTGTGCTGATGTTGTGTATAAGAAACAGTTTAATTTTAAGGGAATTTAATTAAGTAGTAATAAAAAGAGAAAAGACTCTGGTAGAAGTTGTCCAGTTCCTTCTCTAGCCTGTATGCTTTCACCTTGACTTTAAGACACATGATATAGCTTACAATGTATCTATTCCTAAAACCTATAGATATCCAGAAAACAAACCTTTTATTTATTGAATAATTTTGAAGTTTGTTTTCATTCCATCTCTGAATGGATGGAGTAATTTTGCAGTCTTCTATAAAGAAGGCACAGAGAGTGTAAACTGGAGATACATACAGCAGCTCAACGGACATGGTATTCTGAGATAATGAGCCTTTCACTGAAAACTCCTCTTCCAAAGCAAGCAGTGCATATTGATATCATCAGTTTCTTGAATAAATTTTTGTCTTTACATAAACATTTTAACTCTGGACCTGTATCTGGTTTTGATTCATTGTCATTTGCCAGGACACACTTGTCAAAGAAGTCTCAATGACGTTTTAAACTCTTCAAACTATCCTTGTAGCTGTGTCCCGGTTAGAAGGCAGAATTGTGTCCCACCTCCCTTATCCCTTAGCTCTCCCAGGTAGAGAGGTAAATAAAGGAAGGCAGGCGTAATGAAAGCTTTGCACCAATTGAAAAGTTAACAAAATTAAATATATTATTTAACAGGGAACAGAAAAGAAGAAGGGTAGGGGTTTAACAGGGTAAAGGGATTATAATAACAACAAAGCAAGGAAGGTTAAACTTCCAAAAATACAAAACCCAAACGCTGTCCTGAGGCTCTGCGGTACTGGATCTCGCTGGATTGAGGTGGATGCACAATCCTAGGATGTAGATGGAGGCAGGGAACGAGTCTGTATGGTCAGGCCCAGGTCCCAAGATGGCCACCGCCACATGGAGCACAAGGAGCAGCAAGGAGCAGCAAACAGCAGCAGCAGCATGTCTCTGGCCAGGACCCCAGCAGAGGGGAAGAGGAAGAGGCGTGTCTTCTCTCCCCTTTTATAGACCCCAGCAGGAAGTCCCAAAGACAGGAAGAGGGGATTGGGAATAGAAAAGGTCTCCGCCCCTTTCATTCAGGCTTGCACCTGGTTTTAGATTTCATATCTCCACCTACCAGGAGCAGCAGGTTTCAAACCATTACAAGCTAAAAGACTCAAACCATCTTAAAAAGCCTTTAAGTACAACGCTTGCTCCTTAAATATCTGGTTTCTATAGAATGATGAGAAGGTAATTGTTTATAGCTTTACAGCCACTCTTCCTCACACCTTTAGCATTACATGGGTTGTTGTGATCCAAGTGCAGGACCCAGCATTTCACCTTGTTGAACTTCATACCGTTGACCTTTGGCCCATCAATCCAGCCTATCCAGCTTCCCTACCCTCAAGCAGATCAACATTCCAACCCAACTTAGTGTTGTGTGCAAACTTACATACGAATTACATATAAATCCTTGCAGCTTTTGTTGCGTTTCACACTGTTTTCATTTGCAAGTATATTCATTTGTTGTTTTGAAATATCTTACTGCAGCAAAATAATACCCTTTTATTTCAGTTCATGAATGAGATTCTATCAGTGATATTAAAAAAATAGAAAAAAAAAAAAGTTCATGGTGAAAACAGGTGCTTTCCAGAAATGGAAATGGGGGGGAAGTGTGTGAACAGACCTTCAAGTAACTGGGAAGCCTACATAGTGTATCCAGTACATAAGTAAACACACCCCATTCACCACAGGCAGAGCCAACTTTTATGCTGTTAACTTTAGAGACAGGACACCTGATGTTAACACTAAGGGAGGAGCACCTGGTGGTGATCCCCTAATTGGTTCCTACCCAAGGCCGGCCAGGCCCTGAGTGAAAACAGATCAGGAGGAGCTTTCCTGCCTTGTTGTGGATGTCATCTGTAGTTCAACCCAAATTTGGGGCTGGGGGTTTAAAACCCAGCACTTCACCCTTTTGCTGGGAGTTGGTGTAATACTAGCATGCACTGTTTACATGTGCTGCCCTGACTATTATGCAATAGCCTTGAGGAGGTTTATTGTAGGTAGCCAAATGGTTCTTCAGACCAAAAAAAAAAAAGGAAATTCAAAAGTCATGTAGCCACTGTGTATTAGTTTAATGATTTTAGAATTGTGCCAATCAAATGGTGGATAAGGAACTGGCTAGAAGGTCACACTCAAAGAATTGTTCAGCTTGGAGAAGAGAAGACTCTGGGGGCATCTTCTAACTGCCTTCCAATACCTTAAGGGAACCTACAGGAAGGCTAGAGAGGGACTTTCACAAGAGTGTCCAATGGCAGGACAAGGGGAAATGGTTTTAAACAGAAGGAGAGTAGATTTAGACTAGATATTAGGAATTGGTTCTTCAGTACGAGGGTGGCGAAACTCTGGAACAGATTGCCCAGAGAGGCTGTGGATGCCCCTTCCTGGAGGTGTTCAAGGCCAGTTTGGATGGCTTTTAAAACCTGTACTTAGGGGCACAGGAAAACCAAAAAAGTTATATGCTGAGATGGTTGATGCTATGGTATAGTCCTGTTTAGGGCAAATTCAATGATTCACTGAGATTAAAGCATGCAGAAAAGTACCAGTCAAACCTATAATTGTAATTATGAAACAACAAACACAGAGAAAAAAAGAATGGAAAGGGGACTTATGTATCTGCATGATTATGTGAGTCTAATTTTAAAATTCCAAGTAAAATGAATGTTTTTGGTTTTTTTTTTAATATGTTGTTTCTTATGCAACTTTATTCATATTTTATCAATAACTTACAAGCCATACAAATGCTCAACTCAAACTCTTTGTTCCAGAGTCAAATACCAAACAGTGGTATCAGAAAATACTTTTTAAATCCTATATACTCTTTTAATGATGTTTACAGATTTATCAGCTAGTTTAGACACAAAGGATTAGAGTTGGAGCTATACTTTGATTAGAGGATGAATATAATGTTTGGAGAGGGAGAATGGGTATTGGCAGCTTTATTTAAAGGACACAATTTATACATTGCATCAAATCCATGTAGTAATATGGGCTTTAAAGAAAGTGTTAGGATGCCTCTCAACCCTTCCATCCAGAATGCCTTCCAGTAAAATATGGAAATGTAGAACAAAACGAATGAAGCAATTCTATTGAAAAAAAAAAAAAAAATCTGTAATAGTACAGAATCTAAAAGGTAATCAAAACACAAAACCTTCTGATATACTCATGGTCATTTTGCTTTGGTTTGGGAGTAAATGTGTAATTCAGGATATTTTTAAACTTAATAAGGGAGAAAACAAGCTCTCTTTTCCATTGATTTAGAAATGAAAAAAAAAAGACAAAACAAACTACAAAGACCTATATAATAATCCTGGTCTTAAAAAAAGGAGTTAAAAAAGGTAAAAAAAAAATATTTACTAAATAAATAATCATTATTTACCATCTTCTGGTGTACAGACGCCAATTTATGTATGTGTTATGTATCTCCTTGGCTTCTCTTTGGCACTTCAAATGGACGTGGCAGATGTAATTAATCTTCTTTCCAACCGTCTGCATCCACAGCCATGTGCACTTCTGGAAAAGGATACAGATGCTTCTCAGTCATGCAACACGATCATGGTGGTGATCACATCCCATCACCTCCTCTTTTGTGCTGTTGCTGCATCTGCTCATCAGTATGGCCCACTGTGGAACTGGCACTAAGCCGTCAGACAGAGAATGACACTGTTTGAACTGGAAGTTATTTGCCAGCCAATTTGTACACACATTTAATATTAATATTGCTATTAGCTATCCCACAGCCAACTCTTTTGGCATTTGTGGAAAATATTGAGCATTTCGGTTTAGAGAATTATCATATGGGTTGCTCGATACATTTGTTCCCATAGTTCACAAATCATTAGATGGAGTAAAATCAAGAAGTTCATTACTGAAGCAGGTGATCTAACACCTGAAAATCTGTCACTTATCTAAATAAGTATATGGAAATTATCAAGCTATGCTTGTCTGTACCAGATTTTATAGTCCTATCTTTTTATATGCACACATCAATATCTTTCAAGAATAAGCTGGAAGAGATATAACTTGTTTATTTAACTTCATATGAGCAGTGGTCTACTGAAAGAGTGAGGGATTAGTACAACAGAAATCTCTTTTTTTTCATTCTGTGATCCAATTTTCTTTTTTCATTTTTTAGAATTCCAATTGAAGTCACTGGCATAAGTATCTCAAAGAGCTACATTAGATGAAGACCTTTTAAAACTATAATTTTATAATGGCAAAACCCCCTACAAAAAAATACTTAGTGTGTGGTCATTTGGAACACACAAAAAAAAGAGTAAATAACAACAAAAATCTTTTCATTACGTGTAACTTGTATAAGCTATTTTAGCAGAACACCTTTGGCATTATAACTTCTATCTTCATAAAGGACTAGGACTCATAACTTAATTGTAAAATCATATCTGTGTAAGCAGCTTTTTTTCTGATATAAGCCTGAGCTCAGTCTTAAAAATACCTACGCACACAGGTAACTTTATTCTACTGCCAAACTCAGTATGACTGATAGTGCTTTTATTTTTTTTTCTGGAGTAAAAATGTGTCGAAATCAAACTTCAGTGCTTTTTAAATTATATCAGTATCTTAACCTGGGAAGAGGGGTGAAGACTAAATTAAATTCTAATAAGTAATTTTGTTACTGGCACAATTTATGTATTTCAGTAAAAATTTCCTTACATACAAATCAAATAAACAAAACAGAACTATGTGAAACAGACACATGTTTTAAATATGTGATCTACCTATTATTCCTGAGCCTTTAGGGTTTTCTCAGGCAGTATCTGACCACCACAGTCATCATGTGAATGACCTGCCCTACTATATTTTTAAGGACTGGAATCTAGCACTGGAACTATAACTAAGCAGCACTTCTAATACCCTCTGGCAAATCAGCGTGCTTGGAGTCTACTTGAAAGCGGTAACAATAATGGGGAAGTTAGAAGTGGCAAGAATTTCCATATTTCTAGTAGTAAACACTGAGAATAATTACAACAGTGGTTTTATATTCTGATTGTGTCAATGTTCACTCTTTTTTTTCTGTTACACATTTTCTAATGTGTGAAATACAATAATTTTACCTTATTAAGAATGCATCTTTCATGGATGGAAGGTAGACTTCTTTTATTTTGTCTAAAAATCTATTTCTTGATTAATAATTTTACCAGCTTGTCATAGTTGATCTTTGTTTTCATTTTCTTTTAATGTAGACCTCAACAATGTAGATTCAAATATGTGTTACATCATATATAATTAATATTTCAAAGCTGTTAATTGCATTGACTTATAATAGCACATTACATATTAAATGACATTTTGAGAATATTCTTAGCCCAACTATGACTAGGAAAATATACTTTGCAATGTCACTACGTACAATATAAACCCATAAAATAGTCCAATGAAAGCCAAAATTACTACTCTCCTTTGTTCATCCTTTTTGTCTTTAGTAATGCAGAAGCTTCCTGGTTATTTTAACAAATTAATGTGCCAGCTGTATCACCTTATGTAAATAAAAAAAAAAAAAAAAAAAAAAAAAAAAAAAAAGAAGAATAGTTTAATGTGTATGAATGTGTAGGAGGATGGAAAAATAATACCAAAACTATGTGAATTGAAATTGGTTGCATACTTGCATCAAGTGGTATGGAGAAAACTCCAGAAAGCCTAACCTCTTAACCTCTGGTGCTTGGAGATTAATGTGAAACAAGTGCTACATCTCAGTAGATCTGTGGACATCTGCTCTCTGCATACCCTATTTGTCTCCCTCTGTCTCTGAAAGGACATTTGGCTGTGTGGCGGTAGTGCTGTGGTTTCCAGTCCATATGATATTCAACAGCAGGCAAGAGTTCAAAATCACCTCATTTGACTCTGGTGTTCTGCATGTCTTGCATTGCCATGCCACAGGAAGAGCAGGCACAACAGAAATCTTTGAAATTCTTAATGCATGCAGTGGAACAGCGTCCTGAGTGTTATGCTAGCAGAGATATTCCTGAGGGGGGGAAAAAGAAGTATCAGTTTACCTTGTTAAAATAGTCAATAAAAAGCAAATGCTACAAGAAGGCAAAAATAAAATTGAAAACCAGGATTGGTTGGTGTGTCTGGCAAAAAATACTTGAAATGTGGAACTATTCCTGAACAAATAAGCAATAATATATTGCGTTTTTTATTTAGGTAAAAAGATGTTGTGTGTAGTATTGAGACCAAACTTTGAATCAGCCCATTGGTGTCATCCAATGTGAATACGTTAGACACTTCAAGTGTTTATTGTGTTTTGGGTTTTAAGCCAAATAGTACCATAGATGTAATATGTCAGTTAGGTATGTTTTTAGGTGGTTTATTGGATCAAAATGTCATGTTCTGTGTCTCATTCGAGAAATTTCACCAGTTTCCTTTGAAGCATGTTCAACAATGTTATTCGGTGACAGATCATTTTTGCTGAAAGACCTATGAAAACAAACTTATTTTATTTTAATTTCCATGAAGAATAGTTATTTTCTGTTTCGCCTGTGTATTCAGTTGCTCACTGCACTGTCATGCTTCCTAGGCAGAGCAAACAGGGTACATTTAGCATCCTGACTTTTTGAAAAGGTTACCTTCAAGAATGCAGAGTTTTAAATTGATGATGGTTTTGTTTATATAGGGTCTCTCCTCAAGTGCTGGTTTTGTGTATTGGAATCCTCCAGACCCTCATTTCTGTAGAGTAGTCAGAGAAGCAAACACTGGACTCTTAAGGTTACTTTCCCTGTATTTCTTCTTTAAGCAAGGGAAAAAAATATTTTTCACAGGGCAATTCACAGTGGTTGATTTAGACACCTCTTCTGAATCACTCTTCCAAGGACCTATCCTTGTCCATGGATTACTGAGGAAGCCAAGGGAGATTAGCCTCATGAGGCCAGTTAGTCTTTATGATTACTGCCTGCAGCATTATATTTTATCTGTGTATCATGAGTCACAGATGAGCCGGTGTTGCCAGGTGATAAGACTTGGACCATTAGTTCAGAGGACAGTAAAATACTTCTATTGCAGATCACTTTCTTTGTATCATTTTATGAATGACTGTTAAATAAACAAAAGCACAATTCCTTTATTGAAATAAACTTATATTGTGTTACAGTTTACTCAGAAATTGCAGTAATATACATTCTATGTCATGTATTTTCAGTCTGCATACCCACTCGAACTATGCTAGTAATGCAAATCTACTGAAAATGTACAATTTTGAATTAGGGCCACAAGCATAAAGGCAACAGTCTTTGTTATTATTTAAAAGGCATGAAGATTTAAAGCAGAATCAAAAGCTCCAAGGCTTATCATCTTCAGCATCGAGACTAAAACGTTTGTAATGACAACAAACAAAATTGTGGGTCTGCAATAAGCAGTATTATGGTAGAAGCATATCAATGATCCTGTTATTTTGAACCTAGACTATTTATCAAAATTATAATATATATATATCAAAATTATATGTTATGAATGTAGTATTTTCTCTAAGATTCCTCTTTAAACAAAGGTGAAAAAAAAAAACTCATTTCAAAGGGGCAATTCATAATTCTTGAACTGGACACCTTTTCCAAGATATTTTTCCTCAAAAAAAATGATTACTGAAGAAGCCCATGGTTGATAATTACACTCGTATTATATAAGCAGCATTTTCTCTTCTCAGGTTTCATATGGATCCAATGAAAGACACCTATATGTACATACTTTTGAATATGATTAATTTGATTACCTTTGAAAAGAAAAATATGGTATATAAAAAGTATAATTTATATACAGAATAATCTACTCTCAGAAAAAAAAAAAAAAAAAAGGCAGTGGAAAATTCCCTTATCTGTATAAGAGCCTGATTCAATAACACATCTCTAATGTCAAGGTGCAGATCAACTGTAGGAATTTTAATTCTTCTTTATGTCTTATCCTGTAATGATAGCTGTTCACTTTGAAAGAAGACAAAACAAAACACAAAAGCCGCAGCACTTTCTTCCTTACTCTGTGTACACCTGCATTACAGTTTGCAGTGTGAAGTCATTGCCCAGACATATGAAGCTTTATCTACCTAGCCTAAGCATCATTAGCAGGTTGGACATAGGATCTTACATTCCAGCATGGGCCAGAGAAATGATTAGGAATCTTCTGTTCCGCATTCGCATTGAACTTTATATTACCACGGGTATATTATAGGTTTCCAAATAAGGTAGTTTTACATGAAACTAAAGAATATCTTGTCCTTAAAAGTACATGTGCAGTGGGTAAACCTGAGAAATCTACATTCAACTAGAATATTTATTTTTCATTGCATTTGTTTAACTATATAAACATTATAAATATTTTTCCTTTGCTGTTTGTCCTACAAAAATGAACTGGAGACCCTACTAAAATACTGCCAACCTATAGAACTAACAGAAGGAAAATTGAAAAAAAGCAAAGCAACAAATGTGAAAAGTATTTTTCCTGTTTGGATACCTGCAGGTTTGATTCAGATAGCTACTGACATAGGCCAGGCAATGTTGTCAACCAGAGGCATGCTGCCCAGTCAGCTGATCTCTTTCTTACCCTTGTAAACTTGAGATCTCAAGAACCATTATAAAACATACTGCATGGTGATAAAAACAATTTCTAATGGGCTCAAGTTCCAAGATATTCCAGAAATATGTACCTCATTCAACACTAGATATACGTCCGTGTTGTTTTGTTTTGTTTTTTACCCACAGAACAAAGAGTGTCCTTTAATGAGAATGGCCAGATTCACCTTGATGTCCCTGTACTCCATGCATCACACTGCTGCAATATTAATTTGATACCAGAAAGTATCAGCAAAATGAAAAAGGCATCTGAAAATGACAGCACAACACACACACGCTACTCTTACCTGCAGGAAAGATAAACTAACATAGCTCATCCTTTCCATATAATATGTTAATGAAAAGGAAGACTGTTATTAAAAAACAAAAACAAAAACAAACAAAAAAAAAAACCACAAACAAACACAAACAAACAAACAAACAAAAAACTAAACGTGTGCAAACTAAACTAATATGAGCAAACTGGCCAGATATACATTTGTAAAGCATCCAGCTAAAGTGTTTTCATTTTCACATTGATTAATGTTCAACGTCCATGCCAAGCAGGCTGTAAAACTGTCTTTTGTTCAAGTCCAGTTGATATGCTGATGTTCAGGATAAGAAAATATGTGTTATATTATTCTGTGAAGAATAGCTTTATCCATAATGACTTGGATTTGGGTTTCTTTCCCCACAAACTCTAGAAGCTGATGATAACGTTCCATTTTTATAATTCTGTATGGAACTTCACAAGTGGGAGTAGTATAAACATTTTTTATTCAACACAATCTGATAACTTGACCTTTATTTAAGATGAAATTTGCGTGAATGACCTTAGTATTTTTGGTTTTTACTTTATCCTTACAGCTTCTGTGAATATTTTAAAATCTAATGAATTCATTTTCTGTTCCAAGTTACTTTGTCATATTGTTGAAACTATAAAAAAATCAATTTACTTGAACATAAGCAAAAGCTAAACAAATTAATTGAAGTAATTACAATGATAAAAACTTTAAATCACAAACCATAGAGATGGGTTTATGACTTAATGACTTAATGGTTAGATCTCTAGAATGTAATTCAGTAACATACATGACTACGTTTTAAGTTCCAGAAGTCTGTAAATTGTTTAAAACTGAATGAAATAGAATTAATAATTACCACTTAAATTGACATTTTCTTCTAAACACCAATATAATTTGCAGCTAATGTAAGTGTAATGTTATCCTAGCTTTTAAACTATCAGATGTACTGTTTGGTAAATGATTAATAATTTCATATTAAATTACAGGTTCTTCAGAAATACAGAAATTCCACCTGTGCATACAAAGTAAAGGTTGGACTGTAATAAAAAATATAATTAAAAATAAGTAAATAGTTTTGTTTTAAGTCCTGTTCTGTAAATTAAGACTGAATTTTCCTAGAATCTGCCAAGTACTTGTAGATCTAGTTTATCTCCATTTTAATCTTTGTTCATACCAAGAGAGGGAAACCTGCTGAGTCATCTCCTCTTCTGTTTGAATTTGGATTTCTTCAGGATTGAATCCCAACCCTGCAAAAATGTCTAGAGTTTAACAAAAGTGTTCACACTGATGTCAGTGGGTCATTCACTCAGAAAGCCAAGCATGTGCATAAACATCTATAGATTCAAAGCTGTAAAAGGTCAAAATCAATCCCTTTCTAATTTGTCAGCATTTTCCCAGAAGGCCATCAAACACCCAGACAAAACAATATACAACATGTTATTCTGAAATAAACCCAGAAAGGAGTGACTGCAGAATGTTTTTAAACCCTGTAGTAAAATAAATTTATATTCAGAGCAATACAAAATTATTTGAGAATAAAGGATTTATACCATAATGTGCTTAAAGAGTCAAAAAGTAGCACTTAATTTAGACATCATCATGAATTTTACAGAAGTGTTAAAAAACGTTTTTCTTGATTATAGCAAGTCCTTCCATGCTGAATGATATGAGTTCTTCTGTCAGCTACTGAAAACTGCTTCAAATAAAAATGCCTCTGAAGACGATGCTGTTTTTTTTCCCTTATGCTGGATTACACAGGATTGAATCATTCCTAAAAACATAGTGCTCTCTGAGTTACAAAACTTCTGTATCACAGTATACTACCAGGATATATGGAATAGCTTCAAGTAATAAAATTTAGAAATTATCTGCAAAGTCTTCACAGCACTTCAGTTGGCAAGTGATTCCAACTCTCATCCTGAAAAAAACCAAACCAAACCAAACCAAAACCACCAAAAAACACCCTTGTAATTTTACTTGTAAAGGGTGACAACATTCAATTCAGCCCTATAACCATTTTTTTGGCATAAATTTGTATTATTAATATGCATAAAACATCAAATATTTTATTAATTTGTCATTTTTATGAGACTGTATGTTGCATTTAAAATGCAGTGAAACCTCAGGAGTGGAATATTAAAACAAACATAGGCATTAAAAATATTTCCCTTTACTTATAATTAAATATCTATCATTGCACAATATGAGGGTCATTAATTTCATATAACCAGTTCTGGAGTAGTTATGCCTGTAACAATTGTTGTTGCTGTTGTCTTAACTATTTCCAACTATGTTATCAGCTATCAGCAGCTTCATTAAGTTGCTATTGGCTCTTCTAATAACTGATTAATTGTACATATAGTCCTGAGACCTCTGTCACCATCCTATGTCTGTGCACTTGCAATGCTTCTGATATTTTACGTTTGCTTCTTTACTACAGCCTTGAGATGGTTCACTTTCACATACATTCTTATTCTGAAATCTTTGTTTCCAGTTTCTTTCTGCACACTAGGGTTTTCTAAACTTATTTTACATCTGTAGCCCTTTCTCTACTGCTTGTTATTGATATCTAGTTACGCTAATATCAATAGCAGCCATCTAAGCTGTTGACTTAAAGTCATTGGATTCTATTCAAGTTATGACAACCTTTATTAAAACATTGAATTCACAGTACCAATGAAAGAAATTATAATCCTATAGAAGTGAGCATTAAACAATGAATACAGTTGAAACTTGTAATGTTATACAACTACTGATCAAAAGCTGCTGTTTCTTCATTTTCAAACATACTTACACTCATTTTCGGCTGGTGAAACAAGAATTACATGACAAGCTAATGACATTTAAAGCTTTATATTTTAAAATTATAAAAAGAAGAAATTTCTCTTAAAAAAAAAAAAAAAAAAAAGGAAAAGAAATCAGGCATTAGGTAGATTTTATTGCACTTATGCTACAAGACTACCCCAAACATATGTATGTATCTAGCATAGGCTTTTGTGTTGCTTAACCAATTTAAGATATATTTTAAGAAGTATGTGCAATATAATCACTTGACTAAAACCACAAGTTTTGTTTCTTTGCCTCATGTCTACACCACTTGCTTTGTGAAATATGTAACCATAAACTGCATGAGCTGTTGATTCTACATAAATATGTGATCCAGTCCCTCCAAGGTTAGGAAGACCTATAGGTATTTGCTGCATAATTCTTGCTTTCTACAAGATGAAGCAACCTGAAGGTCAGTTAGTTTCTGAATCTCATTTTACAGGGCCAATATATCCTGTATATTAGGAAATATAACCTGCTTATCATAGGTCTAGTACTACGCCCACTGAAACAGCTAGGCATTTATCCATCCACTTCAGTAGACAGGAGTTCAATGAGACTCCTAAAATAATTTCTGTTCTTAATTGTTCTGTCCTCCTCTTAGGTCATATCAACCTTCCTACATAATGAGAAACTGAAATACTTACAAAAGTGTAGGAGAGACACTACTGATATTGCATAATTTAAATATCACAGTCCTCTAATTTCATGTTAAAACTTAAGACAATGTCAAGTACTTCTTGAAAAGAAGTAATTTTAACTCTTGTTTGTTTGGAGACATTAAGCTGACTAAGCAAAGGGTTTTTTCTGCTTTTCTGTTTTGGAAACATTTAATTTTTCTTATGAGTTTAAAATTAGGGAACTTGCAATACTTTCTGTTCAAATGAATCATTGTTAATTACAATACTGATGTAGAGAATACACTGGTTATCATTATCTTTAGTTCATTTAGATTATCTTTAGTTCATTTAGACTGATTCTGATCTCAGGGATAGCATGAAAGGAAGTAGCTTTCCCATCTTCCCTATCTACCAAAGTTTTTATATAGCACACCCCATTCTCTTTCTAGTTCTGCATGAGCAGCCAGTGGAATTTTCTGTTTGCAACAATTACCTAAAACCAGGCTTTTACATTTTCCTCCAGTTACAAACCAGAAATGAGTATGAAAAGTGGCCTGAGCCCAACTACAGCTCATCCAGGCTGACCTACACATTGAGTGGTCATTAGTACAAAACCAGGTGGTGAGTTGGATACAGTTGCCCTGTTTTGAAGTACTAGAGTTTGACTCACTGGCTGCAAGTAGTGTTGTGCCACCTGATCACTGTCAGTAGGCAATAATGAACTCATTTTATGTAATAATTCAAAAGTATCCTTTAGTACAAACTTTAAACAGTAGACAAGAAATAACTCAAAGAGTAGGAACAAATTCCAAAAAGTTTTCAAAAAACATACCTAAGACTTAAACAGAGAAAGATGTCTCCAAGTCTAAAACCCAGTTCATTAAATTCTGACAGCAGCACTGAAGAAACTGTCTTACTCACTGAAGACACCATGGATCAGACACATCTTCAGAGCATTTTGGGTTTTTTTTGGTTTTTGTTTATTTGTTTGGGTTTTTTTGTTGTTGTTGTTGGTTTTGGGTTTTTAGCTGATTTAAGAGTTGCAGGACTAAAGAAGTTGGTTGTTTGGACAAGATTAAAAAAATTCTTGGAAAAATTTATGGTAAATTATGCATCTTTGGCAGGATTCACTACACTTCAGATCTCCAGTGCAGTTATCACATTTGATAAGTGCAGATTCTGGGTTCCATTTATAATGAAAAAAAAAAAAAAAAAAAAAAAAGAGGGATGCTATATGGCATGAGCCATCTAATGTCTAGGTTTGGGTTTTGGGTTTGTGGAATAGTATCCTAAAAATTCCACTGATTTGCTTCACTGGTTATAAATGGGACGTAATTTATCAGCTCAGTTATCACTATTTACATCAGTTGTAACTTAAGATTTTGAAGCTATGAACATATATTTTAAATTTTACATGCTTTTTTTTTTACTTGTTGATTTTGTTCCACAACATTGACAAGAATCAAAAAGGTCATGCACAGACCTTGACTGTGATCAGGTCCGTGTACTGTGAGTTGTGAAAATACTAATGCATTGCTAGAACTTAAAAGACTGTTCCATTTAAATTGAAATGCTGTGCTTGGGAACTGAATTGTAATATTGGAATACTGGAACTTAACTAAAAATAAGAATACACAGGTTAGATCTTTCATATATTGTCAAAGCCAGCATTGCTAAAAAAAAAAAAAAAAGGATTTTGATGAAAGTGTTAAATGACAAAATTTTTTACCAATGGAAGAGGAGGAGGAGAATCTATCTGGGAAAAATGGATTTTTAAAATTAACTATCTTGTTGGAAGTATAATCTGGTTTTAGTTGGAAAAGCAAGATGTAGTTTTGGTGTTTGTATGATGATTTAGTTGAAGCAGTGACAACAAAATTTACACTCCCGATGTTTGAATTATGAGTGCTCTTTCCACTGTATCAATCATACTGTAACTCAGTGGTTTCAATTATTTGGAGCAGTATTTTAATCTTTCAGATAATTCTATTTTGCATTGCACAGTTTATTTCACTTTTGAAAGATCTTTCTGAAAATTAAAGTTGCTCATAAAGCAAATATACATAAAGCACTGGTGCCAATTCATTCATTTTCTTGCAGAAGGCTACTTTCTTTAGAAGAAATAATAAGACAAGCCATTCCTTTGTATTACTTTTTTCTTACCAATCTGTGGATTCTCCAGAAGAATCATGTGAACAGGCTTCAGACAGCTTGTGGAGGGTCGTTACTTCTTTCCCTTTATGGCTCAGCTTTCATACATAACACAACTCATTGCTTTAGAGTCTACATTATTGCCTTTGTTTCTTTTTAACAAGATTAATGTCATGGGTTCATGCATGACTTATCAATATCCTTTCTCTTGTCCATCATCTGAATGGAAGCTAAACCTCTGTATGTATTTTATATTTTAGTTGAAGTGGAAAGATTATTGAGAATTCTGATTTTTACCTTTAATCCTCAGTAAGTTACTGGTCTCTTTGGAAAACAAAACGGTCTGATAATCACCCTACAAAGTCTCATTAGATCACTTCACAGTTTCCAGAACATTGCAGATTCACTGTTGCTTTCACTAATGAGCATCTCTGAAATAGACCAATGTATGCACCAATGTTCAGTTATGAGGAAAACAATAAAGAATAAAGAAACCTTTTGTTCATTCAAGAAATCCCCAGACAAGCTGGAGCCATATTTTAAAACTATGTTGAATGAGCCACAGTTGGGAAGGACTAACATAACATCACATCTTTGCAGGAAAAATAGAGATAGGAAGTTTCACAACTTGATTTTGGTAACACTGATATTTTGGATGTGCCTCCAAAATGTGATCATTCAATGTTCTGTCATCCTACAGTATGGCTATAACCTGAAATACAAGCAATACTCATTTTATATAATTTTTATTTTCACTGCCCTACCAATTCCTGTTGGGATGATTAGCATGCAATAAATTTAGTCCACCATAGTCCCAAATCCTGTTTAAATATTTACACTGCACTTGAAAAAGAGAGGAAAAAAATGTATTTATGTAAGGAAAAAGCTAATACAGTAGAATTATTCCAGTGTCCATACAGTAAATACTGCTATTAAGAGTAACACTTTCAAGCCAGTTGTTAACTTTGCTCACAAATTCTTTCAGTTAACCCACTTTTCATGGGCAATATGTTTCACCAACAATATCTTATCCTAAAGCTATTGTCATATTGTGACCTGGCATTTAACAGTTCTAACTCCAACATGTTACTGTGATATCTGACATCATATCATTCAGAGATAACTCTAAAAATATTTCTTCAAAGCTCAATGTCTTTTTGAAGAATATAGCTTCTCCTTGATACATGCAAACATACATGCTCCTAATAATGTTAATGGTAGAGCATGCATCCATTGATAGGGAACGTAAGTTAAGTAAACTAAAGATTTCCATAAATCTTTCTTAAAGTGCTTCATTCTAACTTTATTTACTTTTATATATATTAAAAGTATTACTTTACTTTTATTTACTGCTAGAGAAGGCAGCTCTGAAATTTGGGTAGTTTGATATTAAGATTCATTATTCAGCTACTGAGGGGAAGATATCAGCTCACATGGTAGACTATCTACAGAAAATATCAGCCATCTTGATTATCAACACCTCTGTCACAACCATCTTTCAGCCATATTCTTAATTTCATTAAACTGGGACAGATCCTCAGCTTAGGTAAATCAAATTCCTTTTCAGGTTAAAATCAATGGAGTTAAACCAGAAGAAAAAAAAAAAAAAAAAAGGAAAAAAAGAAGAAAAAAAGGGCCAAACAGGAGCCTCAGTTGTGTGTCTTGGTGGAGAATACCCATCTTCTAGTGAACCCATCTCTGTTACATTTGTGTGCCAATTTGACCTAAAGGGTTATTTGAATGTTATATGAATCTAATTATGCATACGAGTGAAAAATTGGGAATTGCAATCATAATTAATTTATGTTGAAGTGATTCAACAGATGCTGTGCACGTATTTTGCCAGGTAGAAATATATATTTAACAATAAGGAACATAAAAATCTGAAAAAAAAAAAAAAAGCTTACAAACTGTCTTTGTATAAAGATCAAGGCTAAATCCTTTGTGGTATACTTCATCTCCACTTGCCCTGACAGAAAACCTTTGCTTACTGTCCTGTCTTGACTTCAGTTTCTCCTCTTTGTGTTACTGGGCCTTTCTCATGCTTTATACAATATTCCTTTTACTACTCCTGAAACATAAATTCCACTTTAATATTGTTTAAAATAACACAACTTAAATACTGCAGGTAGCTTAGAGGAATTCATTTGGAGGCTCCATAATCTCTGCGTGCATGGCTGTGCATGTGTGGCTGTGGCTGTGGCTGAGGGGAGTCTGCAACTGGAGTGGAACTGTGGATTTTGTGGACTCATGATACACAAGTTGCTGGATTCAGCAAGTCATAACAGTTTTATTACTGATCTTGTACTGTTTCTGCATAAGCACCTGTAACTGTTATTGTCCAATCCTAAAGAATTAAGATTTATCCATGAACATTTGCAAAAACTGTTGCATCTTTTGCCTCTGAATACCAAGCACTTTTCAGTTCCCATAAGTTATTTCTTCTTCAGAAACATCCATAAGGTATATCAAGAAAATGTCATGTAATAATTTCATTAAATTATTATTCCTTTAAGTAGTAGTTTTAATTTTTTTCTCATATTTTTGAACTTCCTGTAGTTACATCAGTACAATCTGAATGTGATGTGGATCATACATGATGCTAGATCAGAAGAGCAATAGTCTAGATTTACCTTGCACAATAGATACAGAAAAATGGAAAATAGTATCTATGTATTTGTATTTTCTACAATTATGAATCATATTTACTATCTATTTTAATAATATCAGGCAATTTATTTAGCTATTGTCTCCTAATAGTTGTTACAAAAGAGACGTCTAGTAGCATCTGTAAATATTTATGCGTCAAGCATGTGCTTGTGTTTGATGGAAACAGGTGTATCTCCAGCTAGCCATGAATATTTGCTTCTGGAATAGCATATTATTTCACTACTTTTTATTGCAGTGAAAGCAGTTCTTCTTAAGATATATTAAATCAATATTAAATCATAAGTATTTTCAGTAATGAAGCATATGATGACTCCCTCCATAAATTTTACAATGTTGTGAATTCCGAGGTGATGGCTGCTGTAAAAAAAAAAAATCAAAACACACAAAAAAAAGACCCTGAACAAACAAAACCATATGGATGTTAGGGGGAGAGCATATTCTTCTTTGAATCACTCTAAACTGCTCTCTGGGAAAGTAAGAGAAAGGTAGAAAACACATTCCTGATGTATTCAGGTAATACTTGAAGTGTCAATTAATTTGTAATACTACTGCAAGCTTGTTATAAGGTGTTTATGTACTTCCAGTAAGGTGTTGTAGAAAGATAAAAACATGATGTCATAGTTTCTTAAAATGTATGTTTGGCTTCAAACATAATCTGGTTTGCATCCATACTCACGTCTGCAAAGTATCAGCTTTTACATCTAGCAGTTTGGAAATTGTGAGAAACTATTCTAACTTCTCACAGTGTTCCAGAAACATGAAAGCAGAGTCTTTCCTCAGCAATGAAAGAATACTGAGCCTGGAGACCAGCCCCAGAAACCTTCATGACATAAACTATAGTTTCTTATGGCTCACTAAGTGTGTGTTGTTAGCAAGACCAAATAAACAGCTCAGGCTCATACTGCTCCATGTTCAGAAGAACAATCAAAGCATACATGCAGCTTGTTGGGACTTCAGACAGTTCAGAAAAATTCTGATTTCTTCCCAATTCTGGATGAAAACCATGAAGAATATTACTATTGTCCGTGGCTCTTTTATGAGCAGTTCTTGCCATGAATATCTTCCATGTTGTATTACTCTCTGAGGACCTGGGTGACTCAAGCTACAAGAGGAAAGGCTGTCATCAGAAAGACCTTAAGAATAGCTTACAAGATCAGTGAGGATAGTACTTCCCTTAGGATGTTGATGTTTTGCATTTTCCTTCAGTATTGTCCTGGTTTGAATTAGAAGAGAACTAATTCTGTCAGAGTTTTTACTCTTCAACTAATTGTCTTCTAAAGTAACTGCACTTTCTGAAGTTAATGGCATATTTTCATAAAGAGAGTCTGCTTCTGGCAGTGATAACACTCCATGTTTGGAGTTACTACCAAGGACTGGTGTGCAGACCAAAGTCCCTGCCAAATCTTGTACTACATTGTGGGAGCAGAACATGAAAGGCTGCATCTGGGTGGAGGAATAGATGGGACAGGTGACCCTAAACTAAGGAGAGAGGGGTTAACAGAGAGGATTTGTTATAGGTCTAGCTGTCAGCCCTGATACCAAACCTTGAGAAGTATTCAGAGCTGGGCTTCTTGATTCTTATTAACACACTAGAATAACTATGTTTTGAAGCTAAATATGTATTTTTTATTCTCATTGTATCTCCACTGGATAGTCTACAAATTTTCCTTTTTAGTTATAGTCAATTGACAGTAAGCCTTCAAAAAACTATGTTCCCTAAGACTGCTCCATGACTCATATGTGTACTTCGTAACTTTATTTTATATATAAATATATATATAAATATAAAAAATAAATATGTGAAAACCTTAAGATACTTTGTATTATATAATTCTATCACTAAGAGCAAGTCCTCAAGTCTCTTCAAAGATAGAACCATTTTCCTGAGGTTTAACTTGAGAAGTACCCTGTGTGTGTATTTCTTTTTCCAAAACAGGCCATTAGAAGAGTATTTTTTAATGTTTTGCTAATGAAACAGAGGACAAGAAAAGAGCTATGGATGGCATCCAAATAGAAGTCTGTAAGGTCTTTGACATGGGATCCTGCAGCATCCTTGTCTCAAAATTGGAGAGATATGAATTTGACTGATGGACTATCTGTTGGACAAGGAATTGAGTGGATGGCTACATCCAGAGGGTAGTGGTCAAAGGTTCAAGGTCTATACAGAGATTAGTGACAATCAGTCCCTTTGTGGTCTGTGTTGGGATCGGTACTGTTTAGTATCTTCATCGATGATGTAGACGGGGATCAAGTACACCCTCAGCAGATCTGCAGATAACATCAAGATGAGTGGTGCGGTTGGCAGGCTCGAGGGACATGGTATTATCCAGGGGTACCTGAACAACCTTGAGAAGTGAGTGCATGTGAACCTCATGAGTTTCAACAAGACCAAGTGCAAGGTCCTGCACCTAAGTTGAAGCAACAACTGGTATCAATACAGGATGAAAGATAAACGGATTGAGAGCAACCCTGCTGAGAAGGGCTTGGAGGTAGTGGTGGATGAAAAGCTGGACATGAGTTAACAATATGTGCCCACAGCTCAGAATCATAGAATCACAGAACTGTAGAATATTTTGAGTTGGAAGGGAGCTTAAAGATCATCTATGTTTATGGCATAGATGATCTTATCTTATGCCCTGCTTATGGCAGCGGGGGTTGGACTGGATGACTTTTGGAGGTCCTTTCCAACCCAGATATTCTATGATTCTATGATTCTAGTTCCCATGCCCCAGCTATGGGTAGGGACACCTTCCACTAGACCAGATAGAACCAAAGCCCCATCCAACCTGGTCTTGAACACATTCAGTGATGGAGCACCCACAGCTTCCCTGGGCAACCTGTTCCAGTCTCTCACCACCCTCAGAGTGAAGCACTCTTCCTTACATCTAATCCAAATCTACTCTCTTCCAGTTTGAACCCATTACCCCCCAAACTATCGCTACAAGCTTTTGTAAAAAGTCCCTCCCCACCTTTCTTGTAGGCCCTCTTCAGATACTGGAAGGCCTCCCTGGAGACCTCACTTCTCTGAACTGAACAATCTCAGCTCTTTCAACCTGTCTTCATAGGAGAGGTGTCCCAACCTTCTGATCATCTTTGCTGGACACACTCCAACATGTCCAACTGTATCCTGGGCTGCATCAAGAGAAGCATGGCCAGCAGGTCAAGAAAGGTGCTACTCTGATCTAGTGAGATCCCATGTGGAGCACTGTAGATCTGGAGTCCTCAGCACAGGAAAGATGTGAATCTGTTGGACTGCATTCAGAGGAGAGCCATAAAATGATCTAGGGCTGGAACATGTCTCCTGTGAGAAAAGGCTGAAAGAGTTTGGCATGTTCAGTCTGGAGAAGAGAAGGTTTCAGGGAGACCTTATTGTAGTCTTTCAGTTCTTAAAGGGGGCCTATAAGAAAGATTGGGACAGTCTTTTTAGCAGGGGCTGTTTTGACAGGACAAAGGCTAACAGTTTTAAACTAAGAGAGGGCAGATTTAGACTAAATATAAGGAAAATATGTTTTACCATGAGTTGGGGGTAACAGTGGAACAGGTTGCCCAGAAAGGTGATTTCCCCATCCCTGGAAACACGCAAGGCCAGGACAGGCCCACTGGATGGGACTCAGCAACCTAGTCTAGTTGAAGATGTCCCTGTTTGATCTGTTTGAAGAAGTCCCTGATCATTGCAGAGGCAGGGAAGCTGGACTAGATGGTCTTTAAAGGGCCTTTCCAACCTTTCAACTCTGTGATTCTATGAAACTGTTTAGGAAATTCTCACTCTCCCTTAATGTATTGTTCCTATCTACTATATATTCACTGCTCTACTCACTAAATCACTGCTCATTATGGGCTCATAATACAAACTGGTATGAAAACTAGTTCTCCATGCTAAAACATATATATCCACCTGTGACTGTAAGCCTTCATATGAGCACCTGGATTGTGATTCTGAGCACAAAGACCAGAGCACGCACTTGATCTTGTCAAAAAAACGTGGTTTATGTTTGCAAATGAAAAAGGAAAAAAACAATAATCATGTTGTCTCTTTTTTAAGATCCAAAACAGCAAGATAGGAACGCTAGGAAAATAAAAAACATATGCTTAGACCCTGGCCCTTTCAATAGTTCTGCATAAACCTTTTGCTAAAATTTTGCGTAGTCACATGTATTGATGAATACATTTTTTTACAGAACTGAGACCTTATATTTCACTGCCTACATCATTTGCACACAGAGCTTGCCCTCCAATAATTATTCTATTTTTAAATATTTACCATCTACCATTTGTCTAAATGAAAAATTAGTCTGATTGTATTTTTATATTACATCCATTTGCAGCAATAAGCCTATTGCCAGCAGCTAAAGTGATCTTTAAAGATCTTTAACATTTGTAAAAGAGTAGGTCTTTAAGTTTATTCTTTTTTTTTCTCAGTAGAGAAAGTAAATTGTCCTCCCACTTACTACTCTTTTTAATGCCCCAATGAGAGAATTACTATTAATTACAGGATAAAGTGATAGAAACAATGTAAAATGTAAATTTGTAATACAAATCATTATTATCCATAGATCAAACTGTTAGTCAGGATTTATGTTAATCAATAGATGTGCTTTATATAGTACATCTCAATGTAAAACCGAGCTTATTGCAATACATCACACTCTTTATTAATTACAGGATTTTAAAGTTTTCTTCTCAGGCATTTATCTCCACAGAATGCTATCTTTATCATTTTGGTATCCATTAGTGCTGCCATTTCCCATGTATTACAATGCTGTTGTAAGCCAATATTCTTTGTGGTGCCTATGAGTTAGCTAGACAAATTCAGTTCAGGCTAAAACATATCACCAGAGTCACTCTTCTGCTAGGTTATCTATTGTCCTTGTTGGGTTTTGCTCAAATTGGCTCAAAATGTAAAGCTCAGGAGCCAATACTGGCTGCATTTATCTTATACAACAAGACTCTTTGTATGTCAGCAGTCCATCTGATTTCAACGTACATTTTAAAACATTAGAAATAATAAATTCTGGTTTTTTCTAGCTTTTCTTTTAATACTGTTCAAGTCTGAAAATGACAGATACAGAACATGGTATATTGTTGGATTTTTTTATAACATCACCATAAATAGGTTCTTAATTGAGAAATTTTCCTTTTTTTCTTCTCTAATACTGATTTTCAAAGGTAAATGGCAGATACCTGTCATTAGGAGTTTGTGAAACAGAATAGACAGGCTGTATAAAAATCTGAGAGGAGATCATGTAGAAGTAAAAGTATAAAAATCCATGAGTGGCATAGTGGACATGGAGGAATTGTTCAGTTTTTGTCCTGGTTTGGGGTAGAACAGAGTTGGTTCTGTTCAATAATTTAACCTTTTAGCTAAAGCTCTTCTAATTAATTGCCATGTTTGAAGTTAGCAACGTATTTTCACAGACTGTCTGCTTCATAGTAGTGATAACCCTTCATGTTCAGAGCTACTATCACGGATTGGTATGTAGACCAAGGTCACGGCTAAAGCTTGTGTACCACATGGAGGGGGGCAGAAAGTAAAGCTACACCTGCAGGGAGGAGCTTTAGATGTGACCCTAAGATTCACCAATGGGGTATCCCATCCCATATCTGTCATATTCAGTATAGAAGCTGAAGGAACATGAAGGTCAAGCCTTTTCCGTCTCCTTTCTGTCTTCTTCCTCACTTTTGCTGCTTCTGCAATGGCTGGCATCCAAGGAGGACTTCATCCATTCTGCCTTTGATCCCATGTGTTCCCAAAATGAGTTCCAGAATCCAGCTCCAGTACCCAGTTCCCATCTGTGGCTGAGTCCAGCCTGGGACTTTTCCCTGGGGGCTGCTCCCCAGATGGGGGTGACAGTGACATATTGCCTTAAGAGGCAGAGTTGGGTTCAATACCAGTTTTCTATATATTTGTAAATATACTATTTTATTATTATTATTACTAGTAGTAGTAGTAGTAGTAGCAGTAGTAGTATTAAAGCTGTTTCACTTTTTTTTTCTAATCAATAAGTCTCTACCTGTTATTCCCTTTCTCTTTCC
>NW_008584635.1:0-15929 GCF_000691845.1 Merops nubicus | reverse complement strand
TCTTTCCCTTTGAGGAGGAAAAGGGGATTAACAGAGTGTCTGTTACTGGTCTGGGGGCAGCCCTGACCCTAAACTGTGACAGTTGTTCACTCTCTGTTCCATTACTCAGGCTTGTGACCTTCATTTGAAGTTACTAGAAGACTGATTCAGAATAATCAAAAGCAGCTGGTTTTTTCACATCACAGCAAGCAGATCTCTAGTAGTCCTTGCCAAAGAACTTTGTGGGTAAAGAAAGTGTATGTAAGTTTAGGGGTAGAGTGAGCAAGTATTTGAGAAACAGTGAAGGTAAATTTAGGATGGCAAAAAGAGTTAACCGTCCCATTACAGCTGTACATTTTCCAAGTTTATGCAGCAAAACCAATAGAAAGTCAATTGTTTTGGTTTAAGAGTGTTTCACTAAACTTCATTATAGCCAAGCTGACTGCTGTTCTAGTACCAATATCTGTTGTTATATAATTTAAATATGGCATTGTTACACCCTGGGTAGCCAGGATGATGACTTAAGTTCAGTAATTCCCAGGTCAAGATTAAGGTGAAGCAACAGCAGGGATCCTCCAATTCACAAAACACTAACTTATTTGATAACAACAATATTGGCATGGTAAGAAAACTATTTTAGGTGCTCACAACAGTAACAGTATGATAAGTAAATAATTTTAGGTGTAGCGTGAGTATTGGCAAAAAAAATCACGTGTTCAAACTTTGAAAATATCTAGTGGTTCAAACCTTACAATATATAACCATTTATGTTAAGAGAAAAGAAAAAAGTGTGTGTGTGAGAGAGAGAGAGAGCGCAAAAGAGAGAGAGAAAAAAATAAAGTTTTCATATCATCATGTCTGGTTGTTTAATTCCCTTTGGTCTATTTCTTTGTCACCAGTTCTGGTCCTGCCTTTTTCATTGATGGTATGCTGTAGAATGACCAGATAAAAACTTCTCTTACTATCACAAAAAGACCATTGTTTAAAAAAGTCTGATCTTGCTTTACTTGGAACAGGGCTATTTCATTGTAATCACATACTCAGGACAAAATAAGCAAACTCTACATCTTCACTCCAAATCAGTTTTTACTTTCCTCTTTATATAACTGTGACCTGGTTCCTACCTTTCCTGTTGCCTCTTTGCTGTAAAATTACACTTTGTCTCATACCCAGATTCATACACTACTGATTTCCTTCTGTTTCTTGCTATGTAAAATAGTTTCTCCTGGGTATCTTTTTTCCTTGGATTCCATAAACTCTTCATCTTTATAAAAATCATTAGAAGAGCAGACATGGCAAAAGTCATAATAACAGTTTTCCTGACACATTTTATTCATGTTTAGTGAGGGATAATTAACAGTCTTAAAATGATCAAGAAAACTATGATCAGAATGATCCGGATATTTAACACACCCTAAATATATTCCTCAGGTACTTGAAACATCAAGAACTAGTGTTTTTCATGACCATGCCAATCACCCAACGAACAGATTTCCTGTTATTATCTACAAATCTTAGCTTGTGTTAGAGTATGAAAGTGGACTAAAGGATTATCTATTTGCTATTTCATTTAAGTATTCTTAGTCACAAGCAATTATGCTATACTGTTCTCTAAAGCATTTTATGAGTGGCAATTTATGAACTCAGAGTTGTTATCGTGTTTCATGACTAGACTGTGAATTGTAGAAAAAAATTAGCCCATCAAACTATGTCAGATATGTCAAAAAATTGATTTCCTGAAACGTTAGAAAGGTAGAGAGGTCTACCCGAGTTCTGTTATGGCTGGGGAGCTGGAAAGGATGAGAAGTATACAAGATATAGCAAGAGCCACTAATTGCAGGTGGCAGACATTTCACATGGAGATTATGTAGTAAAGGGCAAAAATTGTTGAATATTCAATTATTGACTTCACATTAAGCATAAAAAAAACCCTCGGAGTCATAACTCATAAGGAAAGAATCAGTAAAGATACAGAAGTTAATCCTAAATTTTCGTGTGCTAAAGGAACAGAACCAAAACTATGAATCATTGAAAAAAAAAAATTCTGGTAAAAACATATATAACATTTTCTTAGCATAGGCTAGCTATATACAAAAACAAAATACGAACACAAACCCAATACTTGTTTAATAAGCATAAAGCTCCTTTCTACCAAGAGGAAAAAAAATTACAATTCTATTTGTTTATTTATTTGCTTAGCATATATTTATTCACTCACAATTTCTTCTGACACTGACAGAGGATATTTAGACTGTCTTGTACTGATAGCCTATGAGTAGGCTCACAGGAATCACATAGGGTTTTTTGCTATGTGAAATGTCATCCTTAATGGTATTTCAGTATTCTTGCTAGTAGCCATGTGTCCAACCCCTAGTAAAAAGTCAATCCACAGACTACACTCAAAGAGATTCAGGCACTGTGTCCTGCCCACAATGTAGACCCATGTTTCTCTTGTGTCAGTCACTTCTGTCTACTCTGTTCTTTCATTTTAAGGTTAGGAATGGGTCATCTGGTGGGTGACCCATTCCCTATGAATGCATCCATACAGCTTTAAATATCCTCTGAGAATATTTTGCAGATGCTTTCAATTGCTGTGTTTGTGCTAAACTGCCAAGCCCTGTTTTCCATACAGGCACTAGGGTAAGCTAAAGCACAGGTTTTTTTACTGTCCTCTGAGTTCCCTTTAAAAGGCCAAAGTGCAATAGTGATAGATATGGGTATCAAAGGATTATAAACAATCTACTAATGTTTCATATCAGTAACGTATCATATTACATACATATACAACATCATATTATATTCCTGAATGCCTTTATAATAAAAAATGAAATTTGTGCATATGTGTCATCTACCATTTATTGCAAAAAAAAATTATGTAACAAATTCACTAGGATAAAAGGATGAAAAATATAATCTAGTTACATTTACTCAACAGTCTATACATATGAATTATTATTTTTAGCTACCAAGATTTTCTGAGCAATAGGAAGGATCAGACTGGCACACATTGACAAAGAATATCTGTTTTCATTGGCTGCACTTTCTAAGTACAACCATTTGCTCCATAGATGTTAGAGACAAATTTCAAAAGATTACAGCTAGAAGTCTTTATGCACCATACATCTGTGTATGATACATAACTCCGTCTCCTTCTTTGTGTACTTACTACACTGCAAAATATCTACTTTCTACAGCAACCCTAAGGATGTGCTTCTAATTAATGAGTTTTAAGAGGACAATAAATAGTTTAGATATTCTGGACATGATTCTAATTTTTTTTTTCACCCTACCAAATTATTCTGGAGTAACATAAATGAAGCCAAAGAAGAAAAACAATTACACAAAGAACCAGCACAACTGGCAATATCTTTTTCTCTAAGAGCATTTATGCACTCAATGTAGCATGGCTAACAAGTTACAGTAAGGCAGGTAGACATCTGAGATTTAACTGACAACTGTCAGAAAGGTTTACATTTAAGATTAAGTCATGTTACTTAGTTTCTAAGAAAAGAAATAACTTAGTGAACTGAAACATTGTTCCAGTGAAGAATATGACTTCAAGTGTACATATGTTCATACATATAATAACACAAAACACGTGTCCAAAAGTCAGTAACAGGGCAGTCAGGTAGTTCACCTCACCAGCCTTTACAGATTAGGTACTCTGCATTATTCTTATTTTCTTTAAAAAATGCTTGCAGTGATAGAGGTCATATAGCCTCTCTCGCAAATGTGTTCTAGTGCTTAACTACTCTTACAATTACCAAAAAAAAAAAATTCCTGACATAAATAGTGCTTGATGTAACGCAAGTCTTTTACTTCTTAAACTATCTGCAAGCAACACAGAGGAAACAGTTTATTACCTTTCTTTGACATGTATCTTCTCTGTATAAAAGGCTGCTATATGATCCCTTTTCTTTCTCCTTTTTGTCTAGATAAAAAGCCAATTTCTTCAATAACTTAGCCAGTTATTCTCCGATCTTATTTCATGCAGTTGATTATTTCCACCTTGCAAATGTCCTTGTAGAATTGCACTTTTTTTTTCTATTTCTCCATTTTCTCAAAATTATCCTGAATTCAACTTCAACATGCTTACAGACTCCAGAAGGTTGATGGCAACTGTAAATTTAATCAGTGCACTTGTCATTCCATCAGCCAGATTGTTAATAAAACTGCTGAACATTGCTAGAGCCATCACAGACTCCCTTGGAATTCTATCCATTCTTCAAGTTTCACAGTAAACCTTTAATAACCGTGCTTTTTGTACAGCTTTACAATCAGCTTTTTGCTCACCTGATAGGAATCCTGTGGGAAAAATATTGTAGGCGATATCAAAAGAATTGCAGAAATGAAGCTATATGACACCTCTTACTTTTCACCTGCAATTCCTACTTCTTCATGCTTTGAAAGAAAATAATGAGAGTGTGAATAGTTCTTGACAAGGGAAAGTTAGTGGCTGTCCATTCACCTGGTCATCTTTGGAATGACCAGAACTTTGATTGAGGTTTTTTGCAATCACAGGCACAACATGACAAACCAAAACACACTGATAGTAAATATATTCTTACAACTTAACAGAGCTTATAACATTCTTACAACAAAATATACAGCTTCCAAATACATATTTCAATAAAATACTTCAAATAATACAAATTTTCCTTAACTTTTTAAAAAAATTATTTTCTATTAATGGTATTTATTGATTTCTCCATCCCTACTAGTCTTCCAGATTCCAATTAGTAACCAGTAAATATCATCTTATAAAGTAGCCTGTCAACACAATATGTCATATTTTACTCTTAGTAGTATGTTGTTATAATTCTGTAATCAGAATTTTTACTGCCAGAATTACAAATGCAGCAAAATCATTTGACTTACATATTATATCATTCTATGTCATTATCTTCTGTTTGTTGGTCTGTGTATAAACCAGACAAATAAAAACTAAATCCACTCAGTTTAATAATTAATATGACATATATTTCATGTAGACAGAATATTAAATTGTTCTTTACCAAATGTACTCCAGCAAAAATGAGAACTCTTTAGGAAAATTCCAAGTTTTTTCAAGGACACAGACAATGTTAATGTGGTGCTTCGTCTTTTAAAAATGTTTGGGTTTTTTTTTAAACAGATAAGTTGATAATTTATTTATGTATAATTTCTGGAGAATCTGTGTAAAATTTGCATTAAAATATGCTATAATGTAATCATTAGACAAAAGCATTAGAGCTTTTGTTGAAAGTTGTTGATGCACTGTTGATGCACTGTTTGCAAGACTAAGAATAGATGTTTTTCTTTAGGAATTACTTATGTGACTTAACTGCTTCTCACCTCATTACTGTAGCTTCTCCAGACTGAACTGAAGTTGCTAAATGAATTTGATTAAGTCTTTCATTTAAGGTGTGATTAAGTCTGTCATTTTAGGTGAGGCAGGGAGGGAAAGGTTAAGGCTATTAAAAAGGGCTTTTTAAAATATGTTAACAACAATTGGAAGATCAGAGGTAACATTGGTCTGTTACTTGATGAATCATGGAATCATAGATTGGTTTGGGTTGGAAGGGAACTAAAAGTATTCTAGTCCACCCCCCACTTGCAGTGACTAGGACATCTTTAACTAGATCTAGTTGCTCAGAATGCTCTTCAACTTGACCCCAACTTGACCTTGAATGTTTCCAGGGATGAGGCTTCCGCCATCTCTCTGGGCAACCTGTTCCAGTGTTTCACCACCCTCATTGTAAGGTCATTTACCTCATAAATAGACAAAGCAGAGATGTTTAATGCCTTCTTCACATCTGTCTTCAACACCAACAATGGGCCCTGGGACCCCTGGAGCCCTGTGTTGGAAGATCATGACTGAGGGACTGCTAAATCCCAGCTGACTCTGAACTTGTTTGAGACTTGCTGCTCCAGCTGCATGCACATAAATCTATGGGAGCTGGTGGTATTCAGTGTACTGAAAGAGCTGACCAGTCACAGAGCTGGTCATCACATGACCTCTCACCATTATTTTTCAATGATCTTGGGAGTCTGGAGAGATTCCTAGAGAGGAAGCTGGCAAATGTCCCAGTTTTCAAGAAGGGTAAGAAGAAAGCCCTTGGAAATTACAGGTCCCTCAGTTTCACTTCAGTGCCTGGTAAAGTTATGTAGAAGGTTATTCTGGGAGTTCTTGAAAAATGCTTGAGAAACAACACAGTCATTGGTCACAGCCAGAATGGGTTCAAAAGTTCAAACTCGAACTTTCCCATTTTGTTGAATAATATTAATGCTGTCTTGTCCAACTAAATTCATGTCCATTAACTGATTCTTCAAGATTTCCTTCTTTTTAATTTCTTTTTGGCCATCAGTCCCTTTTAGCAATATATTTCTTATAATACTAATACAAGGAAATCAGGAAAAAAAAAAGTAAAATCAGTGTAACTCTCACAGTAAATGCTAAACTCTGTACTGATATAGGGGAATAATAATAATAAATAAAATAATGGTTAATTTTACATATTAAGAATTTTAGAGTATAGAATAGTATCATATAGTTTAAGAGGAAAAGAAACAGCTAACAAATGGAAAAGTCTGCCTTCTCTTGCTAGCAAGGACTTATTTACAGATAGAAGGGACATTCTGACCTTATCTAACTAAAAGCAACCCTAAGAAGAACATTCAACCATGAAAAGGGCTTTCCCACCTCATCTAGAAGGCAACCATAAGGAACAAGAATTAGAAAACAAGATGGCACCTGTCACAAAAACATCGATAAATCCCTTTGCCGGATGGTAAACAAGGACATGAATTAGCTCAGACTGATAAAGACACTACAGGATTGCAAAATCATCGCATTCCAGGGAAAGGGTGAAGAGCACGCTGTGAGGAAGACTATATTCTTCCTCCCAAAGACCACTGCCCACATCCGGAAGACCCCCGCCCATAATTTCTGGGAAGATCTGCGCAAGCGCAAAGGACTGATGAGCTAATTAACATATGAAGCAAGTATAGGCGGGGGTAGGTAATGAATATGTACAGGCGTCACATGAATATGTATTGTTTCACTGTGTAAATGTGGGAGGACTTGCCTTTTCGAGTATGCATCTTTGTGGTGGAGAGATCCCCCGTGCATCTGCGCGCAATAAAAATACCTACTTTATAACTTTCAAGTTATAGAGTCTGTTTCCGTACGTCAGTACAAACAGTAAACATTAATAAGAGTGTTAAATCTACTGAAACTCTTCAGGCATGCTGGCATGCTTCATTATTAAAGATACAGAGAAGATAAAGAAAGTCAGAGGACTATAAGGACTGAAATAGACTGTGATGAAAGACATTTTGCAAATGAGCTGACTCCAGTCTCATTATATAGGATTATTGATTGTAAGCCAAATCGTCATAGTGTTCAAAAGACAATGCACTGGAATTAAAAAGGAACATTTTAAGCATTTCTTAGCTAAATATAGAAGATAATTTGTTAATACTAAGTCATAGAGGACTAGTTTGGTCCTGTCTCCTCGTAAGGTGTCTGTATGAGGCTTTAAATACACTCTTTACATGTTATTCAGAAGCCAGAAGAAAACAAATAAAAGTCTGGAGTCACAAGAAGTCCTAAACACTCCTTTTCCACTAGTCAAAATGTGTTATTGTCTGAGCATGACTTTAATTCTACTGTTCCAATGCACTTGAAAGAATAGTTACCCCAAAACAAGAGCATGTACTATATTAGACGATGCTCATTCCTATGCAGCCCAGGATGCTGTTGACCTTCTTTGCCAAAAGGCGCATTGCTGGCTCATACTCAGCTTTTTCTTTACCAGGACACTCAACTCCTTTTCTGCAGAGCTGCTTTCCAGCCACTTATCCTTTAGTCTTTACTAGTGCTTGCAGTTATTCCTCTGCAGGATCAGAACTTTGTATTTTCCTTTGTTGCATATTGTCAGGTTACTGTTGACCCAAGTCCCCAGTCTGGCCTGGCAAGAGATCTGGTATATCATAGTTTCCAATTTTGTATCATCTGCAAACTTGCTGAAGGTGCATTTGGTCCCATCATCTAGGTCTCTAAGCAAGATGTTAAGTAGTATTTCACTCAGTGTCAGCCCCCTGGGGTACGCCACTGGTGGCAGGCTTCCAGCTGGACTTCATCACAACCCCATCGACCCAACTGTTCTACCAGGTTACAATCCACTTCACTGTGCTCTTATCTAACCATAAGTATTTAATGGGTGACAGTGTCAAAAGACTTTCTAAAGTCAAAGTGAACAACATGCACAACACTTTCCCCCTCCAGTAAGACTGTTATCAAGCTATCAGGTTGGTTAAACGTGATTTCCCTTTTGTAAATGCATTCCAGGTCACCCTCTTGTCTTTCATGGGTTTGGAAATTATTTCCAGGATTAGTTGATCCATCACCTTCCCAGGGATTAAGGTGAGGCTGACACACATTTATTTCTGTAAGTCTTCCTGCTTGCTTTTCTTGAATAGTGACAGGAGTGACTTTTTTTCTTCCAGTCTTCAGGAACATCTCCAAACTATCAAGGCCTTTCAAACATAATCAAGAGTGAGACCACAATGACATCAGCCAACGTCCTCAGCAGTTGTGGGTGCATCTTTTCAGGCCTCATGGAATTATGTATCTCCACTTTTTTTTAAGATCTTCCTAACCTGATACATGACCCTATTCTGCCAAAGGTTAGTCTTCCTACCTGATGTCATCCATATATAAAAGAAATAAGTGAGTTTCTTCCATAAATAATTAGTTGTAAATTATTTACATAAAAATAAAAATTAACCATTGAGTTATAAAAATTAGTTTAATTGTTCTAGAAAAAACATACACAAAAATGTGCAGTATTGACAGTCTGAATATAAAAAAGATGATTTACTTTTTGGTAAGATTGCTTTAATTCTTAAAAATTATGTTTGGAAATAAAAAAAAAAAAACAGAAACAATGTTTTTAAACTCAATGGTGCTAGACATTGTCCCTTGACACCAATTTCTACACATCAAATGGATTCGACTTAATAGAATCTTAATAAAAAAAGGTTCGTGATCATGGGTCTGGATAGTTGTTTTTCTGGAAAAAAAAAAAAAAAGTCTCCAGTCTATACTGTATGAAAACTGAAACTCTATTTTCAAGAAACTAATTTTATTATTTGTTGAGTAAATAAGGAGAAGAAATGGAATGACTCTACAGCACACCTTAAAAATCTCTCTCTCCAGGGAGTTATTCTGCATTTCAGTACTTGCTCCACTGAAAACTTGATAATACCAGTAAAACCAGAAGACATTCATTCCTCTGGCAGAACTAATAACCAAGTAGTGGAAATTGAGGTGGAACTCCTTGGACATATGAATTTGTCTTCTTTGGAAATAACATGATTTTATATGTGAGTTCCATAACTCAGCCAAATGTTCTCATGATAGTTGTTAGTGAAAGGATTTGATCTAGCACAAGGAATCGTATTAATGTACCTCTGTATTATGCATGATTAGGTAGGTTGTGAGGAGGCTTCAGAGACAGAATAAGAGAAGGAAGCGTACATATCTTTTAAGAGGAACTTAGGTGTCCCTGGCACAATAGGAGCAGCTTTTTCAGGAACGACATTGAGATGTATCCTGTAGCTTGAGTAAGGGGAAAAAGAAATTAAATCTACAGTCATAAACAGTGCCAGAGCTATATTCTGACCCACAAGTCTAGCAACAACATACAGCTGTACTGTTCAACTTCTCTACTCTTGAAATGCTGGGGTTTGAACCCCAAGCCCCAAATTAAGGTTGACGTATGGGTGATTCCCACAGCCCTTCATAAAGAGGTGGTGAGTTTGCCTTATAGCTTCCCCCCAGGGTGCAGCCGGCCCTGCAGGGAGAGCCAGAATGGAAATGAGCCCCAGGGGTCCCGCACTGAGTTGACAAAGGTCAGGTGTCTGCTTGGGGATAAAAGCTGGGATCTCTTGCAGGGAGTCAGGAGTGTCTGTCTGTGGTGTGCACTCCCCAGAGCTTCCTGGTTCAGGGAAGACCTCCTGACTCTCCCTGAAGCTGGGTCCCGGCCTGTTTAGACCTTTGTGAAGGTGGGCTAAACGGGTGAGAGTTGCCATATGGGCACCTTTGTCCTATTTGTTTAACCTTGCAATCTGGCTGTTTCCCTTGCAATCCATAGGAAACCCTGTCTCTCTCTTTATACCACCTATTGTTAGTCGGATTGTGTCTTTCCTGGGGTCATTGGGAGTAATGCTGATTGTATGTGAATTAATTGAATTGTTTATGCCCCAGCAATCGTTTATGGCATGATGTTTTTGTTCTCAATACATTCCACTCATTGGTTCATCTTTCTGCTGGTTGTATCATACTTGTTAGGCCTAGACATTGGCAGAACGACCCTTCAGATCAGGATAGACTTATGCAAACAACATTTGGGAATGATCTGTAACTCAGCTAATTCATAAATCATGCTCAGATTTCTTTGAAGAGTGCAAGGCAACCTAGGCTGAAATTGCATAAGGAATCAGACTAAAAATTAATTGATTAGATGATTAAGATGCAGTCTTGTCCCAAATTCTCACACTGCTTAACTATCTAATCAAAGTGAAGACTGTGTCTACTTTCCCTTGATCAGTATAACACTGCCTTTTTAAAAAGTGTGTGTTTAGCAACAGGGATAGATAAGTTGAATCAGCAAAAACAATGCAACACTGAGATTGCTTTTTAAAATTTTATTTTAAGCAAGGCAGAGTGTAAACAGAAAGTTATGAATAAGAAAGAAGATGAAGAGAAAAGATGGATGAAACATGCCACAGATTAAAAGTTTCAGACTTAGTGTTTTTATTTACATAAAAAAGCAGTTCAGAAAATAATATTTTTATTTTTTTAATCTGATATATCAGAGAAATTATCCTAAACAGTGAAGTGTATAATGTATTTATTTCCTCTCTACTGCATAGTGTTACAACCTAACATATTCCCTTTAAAAGCAAGATCCTTGCCTAAATGAATGAAACAGAGTAAAAAATAGTCCAGCCGATGTGGGTGAGGTAGTTTCATGTCCCTGAACAGATGCAGGTCTTATTTAACAAAAGAGATGAAGACTGCATAAGAAATTCTGGGAAGACATTCTGATTCTCTAAGGAGTACATAGTATGAGGAGAAGGAGCAGGTGACACAGCAGTTGGCACATTACCGAAAAAATCTGGAAGAAGTGATGCAATATGATGATCCCTTTGAATTTGTAATTTAACTACTTATTCTGACTTTGTCTTCTTTCATGTAAATCTTCTGCAAATCCTTAAAGAAAATAACACTTTCTCTGTGTGCTTAAACAATCCTCTAATATTAAATTACACTGCTATTACTAGAATGAACCAATTGCTTGGCTTAGAACCATAAATATATTATACCATCAATAAAATAATGTTTTATTGGTTATTTAACTACAATTAAAAAAAAAAAAAAAAGGTCTGCAATGATCTTCCAGATGGGGCAGTGAAAGAAAACTATCTCCATTAATTTAAAATAGAGTTTAAAAAGATTAGGAAAGAAACTATCTAAAAAAAAGTATTATTTGGATTAGAAGTTAACATATCTAATATATCAGTTTCATCAAAGGAATCCGTTTGCTTTAGTCATATTTATACTTTGTTAAACTGTGACTTGGGATTTTTTATTAATCATATATAGAGGTTAGAAACTATATTCCCTCTCACCCCCCAAGTTTTTCCTGTATCTTTCACCTTTCTCTGGTATCCTCACAGAAATCTTCACAGCTAAAGAAGGAACACATGGACAAGTATAAAAATTTAACACATTTTCCCATAGCATCTTCCTGGTGAAGTGGCTGCTCATGGCTTCGACAGGTGTACCTTTCACTGAGTAAAAATATGGCTAGGTGACCAAGCCCAAAGAATGGTGAGGAGTGGAGTTAAATCCAGTTGGTAGTAGGTCGCAAGTGGTGTTCTGAAGGTCTCAGTACTGGGTGGACTCGATGATCTTAAAGATCTTTTCCAACCTAAATGATTCTATGATTTGCAATAGCATTTAAAATTCTAAAATCTTTTTCTCTCCCACTAATATACTCAGTTTAAAATGTATCGTTCATCTGGGTTAAATTTTTGCTCCCAGGCAATTTTGACATGGTACAATAAACTGTTTTGATCTATTGTGCATTGCCAGACATGATTTGCTTTAGGATCAAGACTGCTCAGTATTCTTTCACATTGTTCTGGCATTTTACAGTTTGGTCTTGTACTATAGTTCTTAAGGTTGCTAAAGGAACAGGCAGCACTTTATGGTCTATAATATATTGAGCACCTATGAACACCTTCAGAATGATCATGTATTTTGTGTAGGATCCAATGATAAAATTTACTGATAGTCTTGTTCTGTCCCAGTCACATGTTCCAAGGAATAGTTGCCACTTCCCTAAATTATAAGGACTTGTGTCTTTATAGAGACTTATGGCCCCTGTTAGTCATCTCCAGCTTTAGAGTGCTTCTTTATGTTATTCTCTTACATTTCCTTGACTATTAAAAAGACTCGGGACAAGCCTTCATTATTTCTGAGTAACATATGGAATATTGAGGCTTACACTAAACAAGATGTGATTAAAAAAGTCTATGAATATATATATTCGCATACTCACATACAAGTTTCTCTTGTACCAAACACTACTGACAATACACAACCCACACATATTTTCTACTTCTTCCTGATCAAGATTACATAGCCACTGTACCCATCTGTTTTAAAGACAAAAAGTTACATAAGTGAATTATTGAACAATGAACACTAAAATGGTACAATATAGTCCCATTCAGCTCTGTTACTATACAGAATACTTTTGATGCATCCACAAGTGTTACTCAGTTAATGAATTTCAAATGATTACTAACTGCCAGATATAGCTGTATTTACCAGCAGATTATTTTAAAATCATATTGCTGCCATCATACTGACTCATGGCTGTATAAATTTTACTGGTTTTCAGCAACACAAAACTTACTTTGGGTATATGAAGTACCAGGCAACTAGGCACAATGTTAAACATAAGCTATGTCATATAGTCTTTAAGTATAAGCTATTAATGGTATTCAGGAAGTATCACAGTTTAGTGCTCGACACAATGTCTGTGAAATGCTATCATCTAATGAATATAAAGCCAATATTGACTTACAGCTCATTGAGCTCATTGGTATTTTTCCATGGGTCATTGACAGTAAAACAATTTACATCTAATAAGATTATGTTTGGATACATATTTAGATCCAACAGTTTATTGTTACAATTATATGGAATTATTATACGGACTTTAGAGCAGCCTGTGTTAAGGAAATTCAATTTAAAGTTAAAGTGATAGCCTCATCAGAATCTTACAGCAGGAACCTGTTAATATCTAATACTGAGTTGCTCCACAAAAAATTAAATTCATCTTTTAATAAATTCTTTGTTCATTGACTAAACAAAGCTTAAAACTGTATGGACTGCTGTTGAAACACATGGATGATGGAGCAAATTTTACAGGACCTGCATCTCATATTAAAGTAACCCCACAGAAGCCTAAAATCTATTGGTTCTAACTGGTTTCCAAAAGCTCTTTTACAAGCCAAATTAATTCACTAGAACAGTAGGATTTGTATGTGCATCAGTGCCATATTTCTAGCTGCAAAAGACAGTTGAGTTAAACTATTCCTTTATTTATTTAATAGGATCTTGTATCACTACATAAAGTTAAAGCTATAATTTACCATACAGTTACATAAAAAAATTATCCCAAACTTCAGTAAGGTGCAGAAACAGACAAAGACTATTTACAAAGACTAGTCCAGACAAAGTGTAATGGCCTTAGGAAGTGAAAATCACTTAGATACACAGAAAGAAACTATAAGGTTATCTCAGCTGTGAACATCTTTGTTTTCCCTGTTTCACCATCTATCTTATGAATCAATAATACCCTGTTTTACTCATTGAGAAAAGTATAGTTTATCAACTGCCAAATCACAGCATGAAAAATACTTTCACTTCAAAAGATGTATTTTAAAACTTTTGAGGGGTAAATAAAGGTAAAGCTCTATCAGTGAGAAGCCTCTGTTACAATAAAGTGACTCAGTGCAAATGGACTGTCTCAAATGACTGACTCAGTGCAAATGGAATTGGAAGGACAAACTTCACTATCTTATTTATCTCCATAAAAGTTGTTTATCTGCAGAACTGCCTCACAATTCTTACCATAGAATTAATAAAGAAAAGTTTGTTTTTTTAGATAAAGACAAAATTGCTTGTCCTTTCTCTAGCTGAATAATATTCTTGGGAAAAATTACATATCTTCATAATTAACAAATGAAGGACCTGAACTCAACTCTCCTAAATTTAGTTGCTCCACTTAGTTAAATAAAATCCCTAATCTTAGCTGGTATGAATTGAAATATTATGTCTGGAAATTAGGTATGTCTGGAAATTAAATGCAGATGGGTTTTAATATATTCTGTCTGTACTTGACCAATTTTTATGTGTAAATGCAAATAATTCACATAATACTTAAGTATAGATTAAATTTATCTAATACCATGCCTTTTATCACCTCCTTTTCTTGAGTCAAGATGATCAAGAACAATTGTTATGCCAACTCCCTGAAAACCTTTAGAAGATGAAACTATGAAAGCATGTTCTAAACAAAAGTATTTAGACTTTTTTTTTTTTTTTTTAATTTGTGGGTTCTCAAAATTCTGTGAAAGTGACTCAAAATTTATAGATTTGCTCATAGAATATACCCTGGAAAAGGACTATAGAAAATGTCCATGGCTCTCTTTTTCTCCACTCTACTGAGGAACAAAACATTGCAATGTCTTAAGCCTTCTCCCTCACTGCAATTTCCTTGTATTTGTCCCCATTCCAGTTTAAAGGCATAAATTACAGCTCTGTCCCTCCTAGATGAGTCCAGAAAACTAGTGCTCTGACTGAATCCTGAACCATCTTTTCTCCAGCTCATCATTTACTTTCAATCCCACACCTGGTTGTTTACAAGAAGGTGTCTAACTGAGGGGCAGAGCTGTATCATCATTATTACATCTCCCAGTAGGAGGTGTAAGCACCTTATCATAGCAGTCTCCTCACTGTCTGTGTAGCAGTCCAAAAAAAGCATTTTGACCAACCTCCAACATTTAAAAAAAGAAAAAAAAAAAAAAAAAGTCTGGCAGAAAATAATCTCAATTTCTTGTTACTTCTCCTGGGCTTTACAGATAAAAGTAACAACAGTATTCTTCACTGGAGCCCTCTTTTCAAAGGTTTATTCCTACAGAGAAAACCACCCTCTAAGCTAAAGCTTGCCTTACAGGTTTCCAGTCTGGATGGGAAATTATTCTTTAAAATCTAAACTACTACTGCATATTAGAAGTGAGCCCATAGCCTTGCATTTTCGGTGTTACAAAATAAATTCTAATAATGATAATAAGCTAAAGTTGGCATAGTGGCTAGTAAGAACACATCACTGATCACAAGTTAAGAGTTCTTTTTCTCTTGTTTGTGCTGAGTTTAATAAACACTGTTTCAATCACAATGCAGGTCATACATTAGACCAAAACATAATTCCTCCTACTAACAGAATGTCCTTAGTTTATGATTGGACATATCATGTTTCTACAAACAGGCACTTACCTGCCCTCTCATACAATGTTTTTAATTCACATTATTTACTTCAGGGATTGAAGTGTAGTATTTACACAACACTGTATACCAGTCAAAGGTTCCTGGACTAGACCATAAGATCCTTGCACAGGTAAGTATTTTCTCTTTACTTTATTCACACTACCTGAATCTTTCACAACTCACCAAGGAAATGAAAGTTTTCACAGCCTAACAGTACTGGAGGATTTTGAAGTTTGTTCATTTTCACAGTTCCAGGAACCATATTGTACTGGTTTGGGGGGGGGTGTGTGTGGCTGGGACTGGGGGGGGAATTGTCAAACGGGGTTTGGGGAAAAAG